>NC_091292.1:46870288-46872788 GCF_038502225.1 Cherax quadricarinatus | reverse complement strand
GAGACGATCTTCCAACAAGGGCCAATAAAGGAGAGTTAGCCACGTCTTGTCAGGAATACGTCCAACCACCAAGAGAGTCTAGCTCAGACTGACTACTCCAGGCGAGGTGTGAACACCCCCCCTCGATCATGTGATAGCTCCATGAACTGTTGCTGCCCAGCAACACCGAGAAGCCGGCAGTGTCGAAATACGAGCGATAATTACAGTAGTTAGACAATCAAGACTTGAATTATGAACACTGAATAATATATATATTTATATATGTTACATCCTACCTAATAAAAGCAACTAAGTCAAACAATAATATAAAGCAATATATTTACGATTTAGCTATTATCGCAAATATAAGCAATATAAAATTTTATTAAAAGGTAATATACATTATATACATTGTGACCCATTCACGGGTTGCAACATATATATATATATATATATATATATATATATATATATATATATACATATATATATATATATATATATACATATATATATACATATACATATATATATATATATATACATATATATATATATATATATACATATATATATATATACATATATATATATATACATATATACATATATATATATACATATATATATATACATATATATATATACATATATATATATATATACATATATATATATATATATATATAAATATATATATAAATATATATATATATATATATATATATAAATATATAAATATACATATATATGCAATAAGATCACAGTAAACAGGTGATTTCAAAATATGCAAAACAACCAATCTGAAAGAATAGAGAAATTCCAAGCGCTTTCGTGACTACTCACATTATCAAGGAACTATGAAAGTAAAGCATCCAAGGAAGCTATATAAGGGGTCTGGCCAGCACCTCACTATCAGATCCCACAACGGTTAAACACCTGATATGCGCCAACCCAACTTGGATAGGTCCTTTGCACAACTCACCCACAAACTATTCTACCCAAGAAAATTTAAAAATTATTATTTGTCCAGTGTATTATTAAATTCTTCCCAAATTCTATTAATTATAAATGGATCTAATTTATATAAACCAAAGGAAATATTCATATTATTGTCAAAACTGCTTTTTATGAAACAAGATTCAATTATATTCCTGTCGACCATGGACTTGCTTGATACTACTTTCTCAACTTTTTGAAAATCAATTGGATGGTTAAAATCTCTTACATGAATAAATAGAGCATTGGAATCTTGTCCAATTCTAATGCTATATTTATGTTGTTTTAATCTTAGTTCGAGATTTTTACCAGTTTGACCGTAATAAACTTTATCGCAAATTTTACAAGGAATCTTATAGACACATCCATCAGCAGTTTGAGGGGGAATTCTTTATGAAAAGTTTTTTTACTGTATCAAGATTTTTGAATACAACTTTAATATTAAAAGTCTTAAGAAGAGAAGGCATATCAACCAAGTTTTCATGGTAAGGGAGAACCAACATATTTTTAGTTGAATAAGGCTGGTTGTCCCTTTTTGGATTGTAAAAAGTATTTCTAGCAACTTTAAAAGATTTATCAATTACATTTCTTGGGTATTTTAAATCATTACCTATTTCATAAATTTTGGATATTTCCTCATCTATGAACTCAGGACTACAAATTCGTAAAGCTCTCAAAAACATTGATGAGAAAACAGACAGTTTGACTCTATCTTGATGCGAGGAATAATAGTGGACATAGGAACAGTTATTTGTAGGTTTTCTGTAAATTTTAAATTTGAATTCATAGTTAACGAGTCCTTCAGATAAGTATCTTGTTGATGATTTATTAAGTTTCGTATCTGAAGAACTCGTTAACTATGATTTACCATTGCCAGTTCCTACTATCATTAAACTTATTAAACTTTGCATTGTTGATGCAAAATTTGTATTTAATGATAAGTTTTACACTCAGAAGTTTGGTATGGCAATGGGAAATCCTCTTTCACCTGTTCTTAGTAACCTATACATGGAATTTTTTGAAACAAGGTTGCTTAACACAATCCTCCCTAATAGAGCAAAATGGTTCAGATATGTTGATGATATTTTGTGTCTTATGCCCAAAAATGTAGATATACACCATTTCCTTGGAAAATTAAATAGCTTAGCCCATTCTATAAACTTTACTGTTGAGTTTGAAGAAAATAACTCATTGCCTTTTCTAGATGTTTTAATTATTAAGGGTAATAATGAATTTAAATTTAAAATTTACAGAAAACCTACAAATAACTGTTCCTATGTCCACTATTATTCCTCGCATCAAGATAGAGTCAAACTGTCTGTTTTCTCATCAATGTTTTTGAGAGCTTTACGAATTTGTAGTCCTGAGTTCATAGATGAGGAAATATCCAAAATTTATGAAATAGGTAATGATTTAAAATACCCAAGAAATGTAATTGATAAATCTTTTAAAGTTGCTAGAAATACTTTTTACAATCCAAAAAGGGACAACCAGCCTTATTCAACTAAAAATATGTTGGTTC
>NC_091292.1:46839589-46870188 GCF_038502225.1 Cherax quadricarinatus | reverse complement strand
GGGGTGTATGTATGTATAATGTTCGCCAAGACCGTTGTCCTGGCACGGGTCTCAATCTTGCGATGACCCGTCTCTGGCTTCCGAGGGAGAAAGGTTTCTACAATGATGCAACGTATGCTGCTCAAGCACTCTTCTGGTCAGTTCAACTGGTGCATCTCATAAGCGACAACACCATATGTACTCCTAACTATGGACACTAGCGAGGAGGATATGTCGTTATCACGGGTAACAGCTTGTCTGGTTCGTTGACTCCATGGTACACTAGTGTGGCTGCAGTCATCTCTAGGTCCTCTTCGGGAGGGAATATCACTCCTAGTTGCCTGCGGAGTGTCTCAGTAACTTCGCACTCCAGAAGATAGTGTGTTAGGGGCCGCTGGACAACGTGCTGACCCTACTGGCACATCTCCTCAGCCTTGTCTACCATCATCTTGGCTGTGGGAAAGCACAAACGAAGCCGATGGATGGCGGTACACTGCTCTCTGGACCAGCTTCTATCATATGGAGGGGGTTCTCCCTGAGTCGTTGCTCGGTACCACTGTTGAGATGGGGTATTACCTAAGACCTCCCACATAAGTTTCATGGCTCTGGCAGCCACCAGTTTGGTCTGTCGTAGGCTGATGTGGACAGTAATCCCAACATGTGGATAGTCTGTTGCTGCCTTAGCTGCATCATCTGCCGCCTCATTTCCCCGGATGCCAGCATGGCTGGGATCCAGTTCAATGTCGATCTGTTACCCTGAACTTCTAAGGCTGTCATTATGCTCAGGATCGATGTGATGAGGTGAACATTGTCCTGTGGTTGAAATTGGGAGAGGGCAATGATTGCAGAGGTGGAATCAGCATGTATGACAGGTCGGAGTCGATGTCGTAGGGCATGTGACAATGCCTGCTGAATCGCCACCAGCTCAGCATGAAGGATCGTGCAGTGGTCAGGGAGTCGCCAGTCTTGTGTGTGAACATTGTGGAACAGTCCAGCTGCTGCTCTCTTCCTGTCAGGATAATAGGATTTCTCCCATTACCTCTCATGATGTCATCCAGACGGCTAACAATATCCTTCATCCCAGCCCCATAAAAACACACTCTCTGCCTCCTACTCCTATCCTTCAAGCAGAATGCCCTATCCATGTACCTAATCTGGCTATCCCCAACAACAACAATGTTTTTACCTTCCTTGTTAGGTAAGACACATATGCAACAGTTAGGTATCTTTATTATGAAACGTTTCGCCTACACAGTAGGCTTCTTCAGTCAAGTACAGAAAAGTTGATAGAAGCAGAAGATACTTGAAGACGATGTAATCAGTCCATCACCCTTAAAGTTTTGAGGTGGTCAGTCCCTCAGTCTGGAGAAGAGCATTGTTCCATAGTATGAAACAATATGGAGAAGAGCATTGTTCCATAGTATGAAACAATATATTGTTTCATACTATGGACTGAAGAAGCCTACTGTGTAGGCGAAACGTTTCATAATAAAGATACCTAACTGTTGCATATGTGTCTTACCTAACAACCTGTCGGTATTTTATACCATTTTAATGTTCAATTTTACCTTCCTTGTCGACGTCCGTCGTGATGTTCCCAGTAGTCAACTCACATTCTTTAGGTAGCACTACACCTTCACTTGTGGAATTCGTCACGACGTTCTCGATGGTCTTCGTCGGTGTTTCTAGGGATGTCTTACTCACGTCTGCCAATGTTTCCTTGGTGCTCGTTGTGGCATTCCCAGCAGAACACCCACATTCGTCAGGTAGCACCGAAAAAGGGTTGGAAGTTTCCACAGTAGTATTCTGGTTTCTCGTTGTTTCTGCCTCTCCAACAGTCTTCTTGATCCTCAGCTTGATTCCATGTTGCCCGGCCACTGACCAAGTTCCCCTCTTAACCTGGGGGCTCAAAACAGGAGGATTACTATGAATCCTCTTGTTCTCCTCCGTTAATCACCGTATCTCCAGCTTAGCAGCCCTAAGCTCTTCTTTCAGCTGCTGGTAAAGTTGCTCAAGAGAGGGCATCCTGGTTCAGATTCACAGAGACGCACAAACAGGTCTTCACAGAGCTACATATATATATATATATATATATATATATATATATATATATATATATATATATATATATATATATATATATATATATATATATATATATATATATATATATATATATATATATATATATATATATATATATATATATATATATATATATATATATATATATATATATATATATATATATATATATATATATATATATATATATATATATATATATATATATATATATATATATATATATATATATATATATATATATATATATATATATATATATATATACATATATATATATATATATATATATATATATATATATATATATATATATATATATTATATATATATATATAAATAAATATTTTTTTTTATTATTATCACACTGGCCGATTCCCACCAAGGCAGGGTGGCCCGAAAAAGAAAAACTTTCACCATCATTCACTCCATCACTGTCTTGCCAGAAGAGTGCTTTTCACTACAGTTTTTAAACTGCAACATTAACACCCCTCCTTCAGAGTGCAGGCACTGTACTTCCCATCTCCAGGACTCAAGTCCGGCCTGCCGGTTTCCCTGAACCTCTTCATAAATGTTACTTTGCTCACACTCCAACAGCACGTCAAGTATTAAAAACCATTTGTCTCCATTCACTCATATCAAACACGCTCACGCATGCCTGCTGGAAGTCCAAGCCCCTCGCACACAAAACCTCCTTTACCCCCTCCCTCCAACCTTTCATAGGCCGACCCCTACCCCGCCTTCCTTCCACTACAGACTGATACACTCTTGAAGTTATTCCGTTTTGCTCCATTCTCTCCACATGTCCGAACCACCTCAACAACCCTTCCTCAGCCCTCTGGACAACAGTTTTGGTAATCCCGCACCTCCTCCTAACTTCCAAACTACGAATTCTCTGCATTATATTCACACCACACATTGTTCTCAGACATGACATCTCCACTGCCTCCAGCCTTCTCCTCGCTGCAACATTCATCACCCATGCTTCACACCCATATAAGAGCGTTGGTAAAACTATACTCTCATACATTCCCCTCTTTGCCTCCAAGGACAAAGTTCTTTGTCTCCACAGACTCCTAAGTGCACCACTCACCCTTTTCCCCTCATCAATTCTATGATTCACCTCATCTTTCATAGACCCATCCGCTGACACGTCCACTCCCAAATATCTGAATACATTCACCTCCTCCATACTCTCTCCCTCCAATCTGATATCCAATCTTTCATCACCTAATCTTTTTGTTATCCTCATAACCTTACTCTTTCCTGTATTCACTTTCAATTTTCTTCTTTTGCACACCCTACCAAATTCATCCACCAATCTCTGCAACTTCTCTTCAGAATCTCCCAAGAGCACAGTGTCATCAGCAAAGAGCAACTGTGACAACTCCCACTTTATGTGTGATTCTTTATCTTTTAACTCCACGCCTCTTGCCAAGACCCTCGCATTTACTTCTCTTACTACCCCATCTATAAATATATTAAACAACCACGGTGACATCACACATCCTTGTCTAAGACCTACTTTTACTGGGAAATAATTTCCCTCTTTCCTACATACTCTAACTTGAGCCTCACTATCCTCGTAAAAACTCTTCACTGCTTTCAGTAACCTACCTCCTACACCATACACCTGCAACATCTGCCACATTGCCCCCCTATCCACCCTGTCATACGCCTTTTCCAAATCCATAAATGCCACAAAGACCTCTTTAGCCTTATCTAAATACTGTTCACTTATATGTTTCACTGTAAACACCTGGTCCACACACCCCCTACCTTTCCTAAAGCCTCCTTGTTCATCTGCTATCCTATTCTCCGTCTTACTCTTAATTCTTTCAATAATAACTCTACCATACACTTTGCCAGGTATACTCAACAGACTTATCCCCCTATAATTTTTGCACTCTCTTTTATCCCCTTTGCCTTTATACAAAGGAACTATGCATGCTCTCTGCCAATCCCTAGGTACCTTACCCTCTTCCATACATTTATTAAATAATTGGACCAACGTGCTTTTAACATTTCTATCTTTATCCCATCAATCCCGGCTGCCATACCCCCTTTCATTTTACCTACTGCCTCACGAACTTCCCCCACACTCACAACTGGCTCTTCCTCACTCCTACAAGATGTTGTTCCTCCTTGTCCTATACACGAAATCACAGCTTCCCTATCTTCATCAACATTTAACAATTCCTCAAAATATTCCCTCCATCTTCCCAATACATCTAACTCTCCATTTAATAACTCTCCTCTCCTATTTTTAACTGACAAATCCATTTGTTCTCTAGGCTTTCTTAACTTGTTAATCTCACTCCAAAACTTTTTCTTATTTTCAACAAAATTTGTTGATAACATCTCACACGCTCTCTCATTTGCTCTCTTTTTACATTGCTTCACCACTCTCTTAACCTCTGTCTTTTTCTCCATATACTCTTCCCTCTTTGCATCACTTCTACTTTGTAAAAACTTCTCATATGCTAACTTTTTCTCCCTTACTACTCTCTTCACATCATCATTCCACCAATCGCTCCTCTTCCCTCCCGCACCCACTTTCCTGTAACCACAAACTTCTGCTGAACACTCTAACACTACATTTTTAAACCTACCCCATACCTCTTCGACCCCATTGCCTATGCTCTCATTAGCCCATCTATCCTCCAATAGCTGTTTATATCTTACCCTAACTGCCTCCTCTTTTAGTTTATAAACCTTCACCTCTCTCTTCCCTGATGCTTCTATTCTCCTTGTATTCCATCTACCTTTTACTCTCAGTGTAGCTACAACTAGAAAGTGATCTGATATATCTGTAGCCCCTCTATAAACATGTACATCCTGAAGTCTACTCAACAGTCTTTTATCTACCAATACATAATCCAACAAACTATTGTCATTTCGCCCTACTCCATATCTTGTATACTTATTTATCCTCTTTTTCTTAAAATATGTATTACCTATAACTAAACCCCTTTCTATACAAAGTTCAATCAAAGGGCTCCCATTATCATTTACACCTGGCACCCCAAACTTACCTACCACACCCTCTCTAAAAGTTTCTCCTACTTTAGCATTCAGGTCCCCTACCACAATTACTCTCTCACTTGGTTCAAAGGCTCCTATACATTCACTTAACATCTCCCAAAATCTCTCTCTCTCTCTCCTCTGCATTCCTCTCTTCTCCAGGTGCATACACGCTTATTATGACCCACTTCTCGCATCGAACCTTTACTTTAATCCACATAATTCTTGAATTTACACATTCATATTCTCTTTTCTCCTTCCATAACTGATCATTCAACATTACTGCTACCCCTTCCTTTGCTCTAACTCTCTCAGATACTCCAGATTTAATCCCATTTATTTCCCCCCCACTGAAACTCCCCTACCCCCTTCAGCTTTGTTTCGCTTAGGGCCAGGACATCCAACCTCTTTTCATTCATAACATCAGCAATCATCTGTTTCTTGTCATCCGCACTACATCCACGCACATTTAAGCATTCCAGTTTTATAAAGTTTTTCTTCTTCTCGTTTTTAGTAAATGTCTACAGGAGAAGGGGTTACTAGCCCATTGCTCCCGGCATTTTAGTCGCCTCATACGACACGCATGGCTTACAGAGGAAAGATTCTTTTCCAGTTCCCCATGGACAATAGAAGAAATAAAGAGGGACAAGAGCTATTTAGAAAAAGGAGAAAAACCTAGATGTATGTATATATATATGCATGTGCGTGTCTGTGAAGTGTGACCAAAGTGTAAGTAGGAGTAGCAAGATATCCCTGTTATCTAGCGTGTTTATGAGACAGAAAAAGAAACCAGCAATCCTACCATCATGCAAAACAGTTACAGGTTTCTGTTTCACAGTCATCTGGCAGGACGGTAGTACTTCCCTGGGTGGTTGCTGTCTACCAACCTACTACCTATATATATATATATATATATATATATATATATATATATATATATATATATATATATATATATATATATATATATATATATATATATATATATGCAAAACAACGACTGTGAAAGTATGAAAGTATAGAGAAATTCCAAGCGCTTTCGTGACTACTCACATTGTCAAGGAACTATGAAAGTAAAGCATCAAAGGAAGGTATATAAGAGGTCTAGCCAACACCTCACTATCAGATCCCACAACAGTTAAGCACCTGATGCGCGACTCATAAGAAAGGGAACACTGCAGGAGGCCCGCCGACCCAACTAGACAGGTCCTTCACACAATCCACCAACAAATCATCAAAAGGACGATCTCTCATGTCAAGGAGTCTATTGGGTAAAAGAGACTTGGGCAGAACTTGTTCATTTCAACAATTTTTTAAAAAATTAAGACGAATTTTTAACTTGTGGGACTTGATCAAGAAAATTTTAAAAAATTGTTTAAATGAACAAGTTCTGCAAAAGTCTCTTTTACCCAATATCATCTTTAACATGAGAGATCGTCCTTTTAATGATTTTATGAGAATTATTCTTCAGAAACATATTGAAATAACTAAATTACAGGAGAAGGAAGCATTCAAAATATTGAGAAACAAAAAATACTCTTTTAATCAGGTCATTCCATCAGAATGTAAACACAGTATGTTGGATCATTGCTATAATAAACTCAGAAGAATTTGTAATGAACTCAAAAACAAACTACAAAGAAAATTAGACATTTTAATTGAAAATAGTGATTGGACAAAGCATGCTAATAACAATTTTGTAATTAACTTATCAGATGAAATTTTAGACAAAAATACAACTGCCGCTCTAGGTTTTGGCCTAAGTTTCGCAACTTCAAAAAAACTTAATAATGTTGAAATTGCAAAAGCCTTTTGTAACTTTGAAAATTTTCTGATTTATCCGCTGATGAAATTAATATTAGTAAAGGAATGGTATATAGCTCTATGTTAAAACCAAACATTCCCAATTGCCCTCAAAGATTCTTTAAGTCTTATGATACACTTAATAACAATAAAAATTTGCGCCTTACCAAAGCAGACAAAATAAATGCAATAGTAATTATGATAGAAAATGATTACCAAAAAAAATGAATAATCTCTTAGATGATACTGAAACCTATTCTAAACTTAGGAAAAATCCCCTAGAAACCGTTAACAGCAATTTCAATAAAGCAATAAAACTTCTACTGAAAGGCAAAGATGAATTAGTCAAACAATTTACTTCCACTAATCCATCTTTACCTTACATGTATGGACTAATAAAAACACACAAACCAGGGGATCCAGTCAGACCAATTATTAGCTCCATAGGATCAGTTTCAAATAAATTATCCAAATGGCTTGTTGATATTTTGAGCCCTGTTGTTGGTAAAATTTCAAACTTTAATGTTAAAAACAACATAGATTTAGTTGATAAATTAAGCTCCTTGACTGACTTAAATGATTTTAACATGGTAAGTTTTGATATTACTTACTTGTTTACGAAAGTTCCTGTTGATGATTTATTAAGTTTGTTTTCTGAAGAACTCGTTAACTATGATTTACCATTGCCAGTTCCTACTATCATTAAACTTATTAAACTTTGCATTGTTGATGCAAAATTTGTATTTAATGATAAGTTTTACACTCAGAAGTTTGGTATGGCAATGGAAAATTCTCTTTCACCTGTTCTTAGTAACCTATACATGGAATTTTTTGAAACAAGGCTGCTTAACACAATCCTCCCTAATAGACCTAAATGGTTCAGATATGTTGATAATATTTTGTGTCTTATGCCCAAAAATGTAGATATACACCATTTCCTTGGCAAACTAAATAGCTTAGCCCGTTCTATAAACTTTACTGTTGAGTTTGAAGAAAATAACTCATTGCCTTTTCTAGATGTTTTAATTATTAAGGGTAATAATGAATCCAAATTTAATATTTACAGAAAACCTACAAATAACTGTTCCTATGTTCACTATCATTCTTCGCATCAAGATAGAGTTAAACTGTCTGTTATCTCATCAATGCTTTTGAGAGCTTTACGAATTTATAGTCCAGATTTCATAGATGAGGAAATATCCAAAATTTATGAAATAGGTAATGATTTGAAATACCCAAGAAATGTAATTGATAAATCTTTTAAAGTTGCTAGAAATACTTTTTACAATCCAAAAAGGGACAACCAGCCTTATTCAACTAAAAATATGTTGGTTCTCCCTTACCATGAAAACTTGGTTGATATGCCTTCTCTTCTTAAGACTTTTAGTATTAAAGTTGTATTAAAAAATCTTGATACAGTAAAAAAAACTTTTGATAAAGAATTCCCCCCAAAATGCTGATGGATGTGTCTTTAAGTTTCCTTGTAAAATTTGCGATAACATTTTTTACGGTCAAACTGGTAAAAATCTCGAACTAAGATTAAAACAACATAAATATAGCATTAGAACTGGACAAGATTCCAATGCTATATTTATTCATGTAAGAGATTTTTAACCACCCAATTGATTTTCAAAAAGTTGAGAAAGTAGTATCAAGCAAGTCCATGGTCGACAGGAATATAATTGAATCTTGTTCCATAAAAAGCAGTTTTGACAATAATATGAATAATTCCTTTGGTTTACATAAATTAGATCCATTTATAATTAATAAAATTTGGGAAGAATTTAATAATACCCTGGGCAAATAATAATTTTAAAATTTCTTATTTCTTGGGTAGAATAGTTTGTTGGTGGGTTGTGTGAAGGACCTGTCTAGTTGGGCCGGCGGGCCTGCTGCAGTGTTCCCTTATGAGTCGCGCATCAGGTGTTTAACTGTTGTGGGATCTGATAGTGAGGTGTTGGCTAGACCTCTTATATACCTTCCTCTGATGCTTTACTTTCATAGTTCCTTGATAATGTGAGTAGTCACGAAAGCGCTTGGAATTTCTCTATTCCTTCACAGTGGTTGTTTTGCATATTCTGAAATCACATGTTTACTGTGATCTTATTGCATATATATATATATATATATATATATATATATATATATATATATATATATATATATATATATATATATATATATATATATATATATATATATATATATATATATGTATGGAACCTCAGCTTACGAACTCCACACCATCCGAATTGAACAATAAAATGGTATAAAATACCGACAGGTTGTTTAGGTAAGACACATACCTAACTCTTACCTAAACAACCATCCGATTTTTTCAGGATACGAACCGTCGTTTGGTCGATTTTTTTGCTTCTGGATACGAACGAAATTTCAGGATGCAAACTTCCCCATCAAGGGAGGTTCCTTAAATAAATTAATAAATAAAATATTTATTCCTTTGCAAAGGTTACAATGTGTGTTTACATATAATATGATTGGAACAAAGAAAGCCACTATCATGCAGAGGCATTTCGGGCAGACTTAATCTAATGATAATAGACTACTTAAGTCTAGGCAGGTGAAAAGTGTGCTAGAAGTGATTACTAATGTTTTGCTGATGGTGGCGCCAACTACTGACAGCCTTTTGAAGTTTCTCCTTACTGTTATTAATATTATATTGTATTTTTATTATTGTTATAATAATGATTATTATTATTATTATTATTATTATTATTATTATTATTATTATTAGTAGTAGTAGTAGTAGTAGTAGTAGTAGTAGTAGTACGTACATGGTGATGGGCTCTCAATCTAGGGAATTGGGTCTGTGCTCAAGGTCCCTAAATTAATAATAATGATAATAATAATTATTATAATAATACGTATGTACTACTAATAATGAAAATACATAATAATAATTATGTATAATAAATAATATAATAATAACAATAATACTATGTACGTACTGCGTATAGTTTAGTTTGACAACACCACCATCAGATAGCAGTGTCAATCAAAACAATGGTCACCAGTGTACATGTGCTTACGGAGCTACCCTCGTGGTGCAAGGAATTCTCGTGATTCCCTTACGTTTTGTGCAGTTAGTTCGCCAGATTTCTTTCTTCTCACCATGGGTCCTAGGAAAGCAAGTGCAAAGGACAGTGCCGAGAAGAAAAGGAGGATAACCGTCCTTGGGTCTCAGTAGTGATGATGCCATCTACCGGACAGTGACTGTCCTTGGGTCAGTAGTGATTACCTATTTTCATAGTGAAAAACAACGTATTTTGACTGCGATGTATTGATGTTGTGAAGACGGAAGCAGCCACAGTCCCGTTGAATGGAATAGACGACTTTGAGAACATTTACCTTTTACAAGAGAGTAAAGTCACCGTCAACTGTGTGGTGTTGGAGGATCTGCAGAAATTTCAGGTCCAGTAATAACGTGTTCAAAAGACTGATACTATGGGGTTCGTGAAGGAGGGGGGAGGGAAGGCTAGCTATCATGCGTGAAGTGCATATTTACCTTCCTATCTTCACCCCCTCCTCCATCTCCCTCTCTCTCTCGTGACGAAGTGATGTATACACTCCCCTTGACTAAGCAACAACACTATTTTGCGAAGAGTAAATAAACTATAAATAAGAGCGACACCATAATAAAGGGGCGGGGTTAACAACACATAAACAGAGTATAACGATCTGTTATGATATCATTAATTTAACTTGTTAATTATTATAATCCAGAGTAGCTTACTCTTTTTTAGTTAATTAAAACTAAATCGCGATGCGAATAATTTAGAGACGTAGTCATGCTAAGACCCGTGAGGCAGATGACTGACTTTTGATCTAAGGAACTGTTGCTATTCTTCCTTTCCATGGATGGAATTGACTGCCTACCATTCAGCAGGCTCTACATAACCTCTACGGCTTGATCACTTCCTAATATTGCAAGCGTAATAATAATAATAATAATAATAATAATAATAATAATGATAATAATAATAATAATAATAATAATAATAATAATAATAATAATAATAAATACATAATAAAAGCGATATAACACATTAGCGTGATATTAGTGAAAATATATTAACTCAGATTTTAAAATTATTCTAATTATAATGTATACAGACTTGGACATCCACGGTATTGTTATGATTTCTGTTTAGAGAACAGCGAGCCACGAAAACCAAAAAAAAAAAAAAATGTGTGGAGACATTAGACTGAGGCCTACAAAATGTTACTTTGACTTACTTTACATATATCTAGACTGCTTATTCCAAAGATAATATAAATGTAATATAATATCAAATAAAGCAACGTAGAAAAAGGTTTATTTATTGAAGTTACACCAAGTGTCATATCAATATTTACAAACTTTATAACAAATAAGCTCCGAATACTCCTTTTTAAATTTCTTTGTTTTCCCCTTCAAAACTGCGCTTATTACTTTTTATGCATTATTGGTGTATCTCTCTGTGCAACATCCAGCAGCAGTCGACCTACATTTACAATGGTACCTTATCTCCATCTTCCTTATATCCCGGGGAAACCTTTCATCTTCCTCGTCACTCATTGCTTCCAGATTTCCCGGAAAGTTTTGCAAATGAATATCCAGGAAATGTACCTTGAGATTCTTAATACATCTTAAGGCTTCGAAATTTTAAACATCCAGTTCCATGCTTGTAGTTTCTCCTTTGTAGTTACCTAGCAACGTTTTTCTGATGACATCTTTCAAGGCAATCCATGCCTCGTATCAACATGTAGAGACTTCAAAATTCTCATCCTGAAGAAGTTTTCATATATCTCGCCCGACAAATATGCCTTCTTTAAGCTTATAAAAAACAAGACATCAGTAGGAAACTTTCAGTTTCCTCAAGTGTCTGGTATTCCCGCTTTCCACATTCATGCAAAGGCCAGTTTTATCACAATGTATAGTGGAAACACTGCTCTGTAGGGGGGTTAGACAAAAATCGAATGTAATACATAAATTTAAGTATCATTTATGGAACCAGTACATAGAAAATAATAAGAAACTGGCAACAAATCTTAAGCAAAGAAATTGAAGAATGTCTGTGTAATGAAAGTGGATCGAACTTGTAGATTTCAACAAACCTCACCGTTCCGTGATTTATAAGTCACATAATTTACGCAGTGATTGGACACTCAGCAGATCGAGTAAATTATATACAGTTACAGTGAAAGAGTGCGAGTCATGGAACCTAGAAAATCGTGGAAGATCCTGGTGTATCTTTATAGGAGAAATACAAACGGAAAGCAATAATATTTTCAGATAATAATCAACTGGGACAAAAAGAAAGATGGTGATATAGAATACCAACTTTAAATATAATATATCAGTTGTAACCCACATTGGGACAGAAACTCACAAAATTAATTGATAAGAAAATTTCGGCATCATTCTGGGATCCATTACAGCAGGAGGTCGAAATAAAAACATCAAGTAATTTTATGAGTTTCCGTCTCCACGTAGATTATTAATGAACATTGATACTTTATTTTTTCATAATATATCATGAATAAAAACTCAACATAAAAAGATAATCTTAAGTTAAGCAAACAATTAAAATGAAAGAAGTGGAGAGTGCACCTCAACCAGGGCAGTTACATAGATTATCATACACAGCAGCATATGTGTAGAGAAAAGTCAAAGTGACTTATTTCCATTGGGGTGAATCAGAGGATACAACAAGCCGTCTGAGATACATTTTAATTTGAGTTTAGGAACAGGCATACAAGCTGACTGAGTTGTACTCAGTTCTACTCAACTACGAGTACGGTCGCTTATGAGACACAGTGCTACGTCTAGTAGAGGACACAGGTGAGTCATTACTCACACGTGGCGACACATTCTTTGCTTCCTCCAGCAATCAGATGACCTGCAAAGGCTGAAAGAAGACTCACACGCTGAAGCCCGGGGGAAAAAGTTGTGTACATTTGTGGCGAGGTAGGCAGATGTTCCTCTTATGCGTCAGAAAAAAAGAACCTCAATTGATATCAATACAAAGTAAATTCTCGCACAATACGCTCAGGGGTGATAATGTTAACAATGGTCTTGAGGACACGCAGATGTTAAGACACAGAAGAGTACTATATATTGATTAAACTATGGACAACAAAATTAAGTCAAACACTGTAACTTATTTCTGATCAGAAGAGATATTCTACAGTTATTTCACTGAAAACGATTTGATTAATAAAACATTATAACTTACAGAACTTAATATCAAGAGACAGCTTCCTTCAAGAAAAACACTTCAATAATAAAAGCTTAAAGCTGACCAAAAGACGCATTTTCCAGTTATTGTACTGATTCCAACAAAATCTGTACATACAAAGCCTAAATCCAACAAACGCTTCATCCATTTTATTTTATGCATCAGCTAATGAAGAACTATAATGTTGCAGTTCATGTATTATAAACAGGAAAACACTGAACCGTAGAGATCATAAAGCAACTATGAAGTGGAAGACATTCAAATTCGATCTATCATAAGGAAGGTAAATCCAGTTCCTTAGATCAAGAATCGAAGCAAAATAGTGCCATTATGTAAAATAATGCTACACAATTTCGAGGTTAAAAGAGGAAAAATAGCACCTACACTCTCCATTAAATGCACTAATCTATTTCTTAGTAAAATATGTGTTGAAATTTTGAAACCCAGTTTCCGTTATCACACAAAAACTAGGTTTCCTAATGGCCTATATAATATTGTGCGTAGGACACCCACAGATACAATTAGTCCCGTGAATATTGTCACAATATATTACACCAGCGTTAAGAAGTTGAATCACATGATCATGTTCACACTGTCAACACTCCCCTGTAGTTTACAGACGATCGCAAAACATCTGACTGGACTGAAGCCGAGCGTTGATTAGCAGGCAAAGAATCGTGCCTCCACCACCACTCATTGCACGGAATGACCCACATGGGTTTAATGTTCTGACGTCTCGGACTAGAGCGCTACTTGAGAATCTTGACCGTCCTCAGTAGTAGTTTCGAGTCCTGATGACTGCGATCTTTCTTTGTATATACCCGCTTGTTTCTACGTGGTGCACTGATATAAAAGAAATCGCTTGAGAGGTCAGAACATACAGGGGGAGATTGAAATAGCTTGAATCCATGCTTGAGGCTGACTGACGTGCTCGGGCTGGGAAAGAAACATGGCTTATGAACCAGGCTGCCCAATCTATGTGGCATTTGTGTACCCGAGTGGACTATATATATATATATATATATATATATATATATATATATATATATATATATATATATATATATATATATATATGACTGTGAAACAGAAACCTGTAACTGTTTTGCATGATGGTAGGATTGCTGGTTTCTTTTTCTGTCTCATAAACGCGCTAGATAACAGGGATATCTTGCTACTCCTACTTACACTTTGGTCACACTTCACAGACACGCACATGCATATATATATATATATATATATATATATATATATATATATATATATATATATATATATATATATATATATATATATATATATATATATACATACATCTAGGTTTTTCCCCTTTTTCTAAATAGCTCTTGTTCTTGTTTATTTCTTCTATTGTCCATGGGGAAGTGGAAAAGAATCTTTCCTCCGTAAGCCATGCGTGTCGTATGAGGCGACTAAAATGCCGGGAGCAATGGGCTAGAAACCCCTTCTCCTGTAGACATTTACTAAAAAAGAGAAGAAGAAAAAACTTTATAAAACTGGGATGCTTAAATGTGCGTGGATGTAGTGCGGATGACAAGAAACAGATGATTGCTGATGTTATGAATGAAAAGAAGTTGGATGTCCTGGCCCTAAGCGAAACAAAGCTGAAGGGGGTAGGGGAGTTTCAGTGGGAGGAAATAAATGGGATTAAATCTGGAGTATCTGAGAGAGTTAGAGCAAAGGAAGGGGTAGCAGTAATGTTAAATGATCAGTTATGGAAGGAGAAAAGAGAATATGAATGTGTAAATTCAAGAATTATGTGGATTAAAGTAAAGGTTGGATGCGAAAAGTGGGTCATAATAAGCGTGTATGCACCTGGAGAAGAGAGGAATGTAGAGGAGAGAGAGAGATTTTGGGAGATGTTAAGTGAATGTATAGGAGCCTTTGAACCAAGTGAGAGAGTAATTGTGGTAGGGGACCTGAATGCTAAAGTAGGAGAAACTTTTAGAGAGGGTGTGGTAGGTAAGTTTGGGGTGCCAGGTGTAAATGATAATGGGAGCCCTTTGATTGAACTTTGTATAGAAAGGGGTTTAGTTATAGGTAATACATATTTTAAGAAAAAGAGGATAAATAAGTATACAAGATATGATGTAGGGCGAAATGACAGAAGTTTGTTGGATTATGTATTGGTAGATAAAAGACTGTTGAGTAGACTTCAGGATGTACATGTTTATAGAGGGGCCACAGATATATCAGATCACTTTCTAGTTGAAGCTACACTGAGAGTAAAAGGTAGATGGGATACAAGGAGAATAGAAGAATCAGGGAAGAGAGAGGTGAAGATTTATAAACTAAAAGAGGAGGCAGTTAGGGTAAGATATAAACAGCTATTGGAGGATAGATGGGCTAATGAGAGCATAGGCAATGGGATCGAAGAGGTATGGGGTAGGTTTAAAAATGTAGTGTTAGAGTGTTCAGCAGAAGTTTGTGGTTACAGGAAAGTGGGTGTGGGAGGGAAGAGGAGCGATTGGTGGAATGATGATGTAAAGAGAGTAGTAAGGAAGAAAAAGTTAGCATATGAGAAGTTTTTACAAAGTAGAAGTGATGCAAGGAGGGAAGAGTATATGGAGAAAAAGAGAGAGGTTAAGAGAGTGGTGAAGCAATGTAAAAAGAGAGCAAATGAGAGAGTGGGTGAGATGTTATCAACAAATTTTGTTGAAAATAAGAAAAAGTTTTGGAGTGAGATTAACAAGTTAAGAAAGCCTAGAGAACAAATGGATTTGTCAGTTAAAAATAGGAGAGGAGAGTTATTAAATGGAGAGTTAAAGGTATTGGGAAGATGGAGGGAATATTTTGAGGAATTGTTAAATGTTGATGAAGATAGGGAAGCTGTGATTTCGTGTATAGGACAAGGAGGAATAACATCTTGTAGGAGTGAGGAAGAGCCAGTTGTGAGTGTGGATGAAGTTCGTGAGGCAGTAGGTAAAATGAAAGGGGGTAAGGCAGCCGGGATTGATGGGATAAAGATAGAAATGTTAAAAGCAGGTGGGGATATAGTTTTGGAGTGGTTGGTGCAATTATTTAATAAATGTATGGAAGAGGGTAAGGTACCTAGGGATTGGCAGAGAGCATGCATAGTTCCTTTGTATAAAGGCAAAGGGGACAAAAGAGAGTGCAAAAATTATAGGGGGATAAGTCTGCTGAGTATACCAGGTAAAGTGTATGGTAGAGTTATTATTGAAAGAATTAAGAGTAAGACGGAGAATAGGATAGCAGATGAACAAGGAGGCTTTAGGAAAGGTAGGGGGTGTGTGGACCAGGTGTTTACAGTGAAACATATAAGTGAACAGTATTTAGATAAGGCTAAAGAGGTCTTTATGGCATTTATGGATTTGAAAAAGGCGTATGACAGGGTGGATAGGGGGGCAATGTGGCAGATGTTGCAAGTGTATGGTGTAGGAGGTAGGTTACTGAAAGCAGTGAAGAGTTTTTACGAGGATAGTGAGGCTCAAGTTAGAGTATGTAGGAAAGAGGGAAATTATTTCCCAGTAAAAGTAGGCCTTAGACAAGGATGTGTGATGTCACCGTGGTTGTTTAATATATTTATAGATGGGGTTGTAAGAGAAGTAAATGCGAGGGTCTTGGCAAGAGGCGTGGAGTTAAAAGATAAAGAATCACACACAAAGTGGGAGTTGTCACAGCTGCTCTTTGCTGATGACACTGTGCTCTTGGGAGATTCTGAAGAGAAGTTGCAGAGATTGGTGGATGAATTTGGAAGGGTGTGCAAAAGAAGAAAATTAAAGGTGAATACAGGAAAGAGTAAGGTTATGAGGATAACAAAAAGATTAGGTGATGAAAGATTGAATATCAGATTGGAGGGAGAGAGTATGGAGGAGGTGAATGTATTCAGATATTTGGGAGTGGACGTGTCAGCGGATGGGTCTATGAAAGATGAGGTGAATCATAGAATTGATGAGGGGAAAAGAGTGAGTGGTGCACTTAGGAGTCTGTGTAGAAAAGAACTTTGTCCTTGGAGGCAAAGAGGGGAATGTATGAGAGTATAGTTTTACCAACGCTCTTATATCGGTGTGAAGCATGGGTAATGAATGTTGCAGCGAGGAGAAGGCTGGAGGCAGTGGAGATGTCATGTCTGAGGGCAATGTGTGGTGTGAATATAATGCAGAGAATTCGTAGTTTGGAAGTTAGGAGGAGGTGCGGGATTACCAAAACTGTTGTCCAGAGGGCTGAGGAAGGGTTGTTGAGGTGGTTCGGATATGTAGAGAGAATGGAGCGAAACAGAATGACTTCAAGAGTGTATCAGTCTGTACTGGAAGGAAGGCGGGGTAGGGGTCGGCCTAGGAAAGGTTGGAGAGAGGGGGTAAAGGTTTTGTGTGCGAGGGGCTTGGACTTCCAGCAGGCATGCGTGAGCGTGTTTGATAGGAGTGAATGGAGACAAATGGTTTTTAATACTTGACGTGCTGTTGGAGTGTGAGCAAAGTAACATTTATGAAGGCGTTCAGGGAAACCGGCAGGCCGGACTTGAGTCCTGGAGATGGGAAGTACAGTGCCTGCACTCTGAAGGAGGGGTGTTAATGTTGCAGTTTAAAAACTGTAGTGTAAAGCACCCTTCTGGCAAGACAGTGATGGAGTGAATGATGGTGAAAGTTTTTCTTTTTTCGGGCCACCCTGCCTTGGTGGGAATCGGCCAATGTGATAATAATATATATATATATATATATATATATATATATATATATATATATATATATATATATATATATATATATATATATATATATATATATATATATATATATATATATATATATGTATATATATATGCAACAAGATCACAGTAAACAGGTGATTTCAGAATATGCAAAACAACCACTCTGAAAGAATAGAGAAATTCCAAGCGCTTTCGTGACTATTCACATTATGAAGGAACTATGAAAGTAAAGCATCCAAGGAAGGTATATAAGGGGGTCTGGCCAACACCTCACTATCAGATCCCACAACGGTTAAACACCTGACGCGCGCCGGCCCAACTAGACAGGACCTTTGCTCAACCACCGACAAACTATTCTACCCAAGAAAATTTTAAAATTATTATTTGTCCAGTGTATTATTAAATTCTTCTTAAATTCTATTAATTGATAAATTAGACACATGTGCAACTCTTGGGTATCTTCATTGAGGAAACGTTTCTCCAACGTTTCGCCACTGTGTGGCGAAACGTTTCCTCAGTAAAGATACCCAAGAGTTGCACATGTGTCTAATTTATCAACATGTCGGTTCTCTGAACAATTCATCTACAAATTCTGTTAATTATAAATGGATCTAATTTATATAAACCAAAGGAAATATTCATATTATTGTCAAAACTGCTTTTTATGAAACAAGATGCAATTATATTTCTGTCGACCATGGACTTGCTTGATACTACTTTCTCAACTTTTTGAAAATCAATTGGATGGTTAAAATCTCTTACATGAATAAATAGAGCATTGGAATCTTGTCCAGTTCTAATGCTATATTTATGTTGTTTTAATCTTAGTTCGAGATTTTTACCAGTTTGACCGTAATAAACTTTATAGCAAATTTTACAAGGAATCTTATAGACACATCCATCAGCATTTTGGGGGGAATTCTTTATCAAAAGTTGTTTTACTGTATCAAGATTTTTGAATACAACTTTAATATTAAAAGTCTTAAGAATAGAAGGCATATCAACCAAGTTTTCATGGTAAGGGAGAACCAACCAGCGTTATTCAACTAAAAATATGTTGGTTCTCCCTTACCATGAAAACTTGGTTGATATGCCTTCTCTTCTTAATACTTTTAATATTAAAGTTGTATTCAAAATCTTGATACAGTAAAAAAACTTTTGATAAAGAATTCCCCCCAAAATGCTGATGGATGTGTCTATAAGATTCCTTGTGATGAATGGTTTGAAAAACCGACAAGTTGAAGATTGAGACACTTATGCAGCATATGGGAATCTTTATTTATAAGTGTCTCAATCTTCAACTATAAGATTCCTTGTAAAATTTGCGATAAAGTTTATTACGGTCAAACTGGTAAAAATCTCGAACTAAGATTAAAACAACATAAATTTAGCATTAGAACTGGACAAGATTCCAATGCTCTATTTATTCATGTAAGAGATTTTAACCATCAAATTGATTTTCAAAAAGTTGAGAAAGCAGTATCAAGCAAGTCCATGGTCGACAGGAATATAATTGAATCTTGTTTCATGAAAAGCAGTTTTTACAATAATATGAATATTTCCTTTGGTTTATATAAATTAGATCCATTTATAATTAATAGAATTTGGGAAGAATTTAATAATACACTGGACAAATAATAATTTTAAAATTTTCTTGGGTAGAATAGTTTGTTGGTGGTTGTGCAAAGGACCTGTCCAGTTGGGCCGGCGCGCGTCAGGTGTTTATCCGTTGTGGGATCTGATAGTGAGGTGTTGGCCAGACTCACTTATATACCTTCCTTGGATGCTTTACTTTCATAGTTCCTTGATAAACCATACCCCCGGCCGGGATTGAACCCGCGGTCATAGAGCCGGGGGTATGGTTTGTTTGCAATCGTGTCATTACGACTTCTTGAGTCAAGTCCCTTGATAATGTGAGAAGTCACGAAAACACTTGGAATTTCTTTATTCTTTCAGAGCGGTTGTTTTGCATATATATATATATATATATATATATATATATATATATATATATATATATATATATATATATATATATATATATATATATATATATATATATATATAGATATGTCGTGCCGAATAGGCAGAACTTGCGATCTTGGCTTAAATAGCAACGCTCATCTTGCCATATAGGACAAGTGAAAATTTGTGTATGCAATAATTTCGCCAAAATCATTCTTAACCTAGCGAAAAAAATATATGTCACTGTTGTTGTTTACTATTAAATTACTGTAAACAAATCTAAAATATATTTAGTTGGGTTAGGCTAAAATAAATTGTTCTTTTTATAATAAGGTTAGGTAAGTTTTCTAAGATTCTTTTGGTGCAAAATTAAAAATTTTTACATTAAAATTAATGAAAAAAATATATCTTTAAACGTGTAAGAGAAAATTTTAGAACGGACTTAATTTTAATTGAGTTCTTGCTAATTGACCAGTTTTACATATTCGGCACGACATATATATATATATATATATATATATATATATATATATATATATACATATATATATATACATATATATATATATACATATATATATATATACATATATATATATATACATATATATATATATTATTATTTTTATTATCACACCGGCCGATTCCCACCAAGGCAGGGTGGCCCGAAAAAGAAAAACTTTCACCATCATTCACTCCATCACTGTCTTGCCAGAAGGGTGCTTTACACTACAGTTTTTAAACTGCAACATTAACACCCCTCCTTCAGAGTGCAGGCACTGTACTTCCCATCTCCAGGACTCAAGTCCGGCCTGCCGGTTTCCCTGAATCCCTTCATAAATGTTACTTTGCTCACACTCCAACAGCACGTCAAGTATTAAAAACCATTTGTCTCCATTCACTCCTATCAAACACGCTCAAGCATGCCTGCTGGAAGTCCAAGCCCCTCGCACACAAAACCTCCTTTACCCCCTCCCTCCAACCCTTCCTAGGCCGACCCCTACCCCGCCTTCCTTCCACTACAGACTGATACACTCTTGAAGTCATTCTGTTTCGCTCCATTCTCTCTACATGTCCGAACCACCTCAACAACCCTTCCTCAGCCCTCTGGACAACAGTTTTGGTAATCCCGCACCTCCTCCTAACTTCCAAACTACGAATTCTCTGCATTATATTCACACCACACATTGCCCTCAGACATGACATCTCCACTGCCTCCAGCCTTCTCCTCGCTGCAACATTCATCACCCACGCTTCACACCCATATAAGAGCGTTGGTAAAACTATACTCTCATACATTCCCCTCTTTGCCTCCAAGGACAAAGTTCTTTGTCTCCACAGACTCCTAAGTGCACCACTCACTCTTTTTCCCTCATCAATTCTATGATTCACCTCATCTTTCATAGACCCATCCGCTGACACGTCCACTCCCAAATATCTGAATACGTTCACCTCCTCCATACTCTCTCCCTCCAATCTGATATTCAATCTTTCATCACCTAATCTTTTTGTTATCCTCATAACCTTACTCTTTCCTGTATTCACCTTTAATTTTCTTCTTTTGCACACCCTACCAAATTCATCCACCAATCTCTGCAACTTCTCTTCAGAATCTCCCAAGAGCACAGTGTCATCAGCAAAGAGCAGCTGTGACAACTCCCACTTTGTGTGTGATTCTTTATCTTTTAACTCCACGCCTCTTGCCAAGACCCTCGCATTTACTTCTCTTACAACCCCATCTATAAATATATTAAACAACCACGGTGACATCACACATCCTTGTCTAAGGCCTACTTTTACTGGGAAAAAATTTCCCTCTTTCCTACATACTCTAACTTGAGCCTCACTATCCTCGTAAAAACTCTTCACTGCTTTCAGTAACCTACCTCCTACACCATACACTTGCAACATCTGCCACATTGCCCCCCTATCCACCCTGTCATACGCCTTTTCCAAATCCATAAATGCCACAAAGACCTCTTTAGCCTTATCTAAATACTGTTCACTTATATGTTTCACTGTAAACACCTGGTCCACACACCCCCTACCTTTCCTAAAGCCTCCTTGTTCATCTGCTATCCTATTCTCCGTCTTACTCTTAATTCTTTCAATTATAACTCTACCATACACTTTACCAGGTACACTCAACAGACTTATCCCCCTATAATTTTGGCACTCTCTTTTATCCCCTTTGCCTTTATACAAAGGAACTATGCATGCTCTCTGCCAATCCCTAGGTACCTTACCCTCTTCCATACATTTATTAAACAATTGCACCAACCACTCCAAAACTATATCCCCACCTGCTTTTAACATTTCTATCTTTATCCCATCAATCCCGGCTGCCTTACCCCCTTTCATTTTACCTACTGCCTCACGAACTTCCCCCACACTCACAACTGGCTCTTCCTCACTCCTACAAGATGTTATTCCTCCTTGCCCTATACACGAAATCACAGCTTCCCTATCTTCATCAACATTTAACAATTCCTCAAAATATTCCTTCCATCTTCCCAATACCTCTAACTCTCCATTTAATAACTCTCCTCTCCTATTTTTAACTGACAAATCCATTTGTTCTCTAGGCTTTCTTAACTTGTTAATCTCACTCCAAAACTTTTTCTTATTTTCAACAAAATTTGTTGATAACATCTCACCCACTCTCTCATTTGCTCTCTTTTTACATTGCTTCACCACTCTCTTAACCTCTCTCTTTTTCTCCATATACTCTTCCCTCCTTGCATCACTTCTACTTTGTAAAAACTTCTCATATGCTAACTTTTTCTCCCTTACTACTCTCTTTACATCATCATTCCACCAATCGCTCCTCTTCCCTCCTGCACTCACTTTCCTGTAACCACAAACTTCTGCTGAACACTCTAACACTACATTTTTAAACCTACCCCATACCTCTTCGACCCCATTGCCTATGCTCTCATTAGCCCATCTATCCTCCAATAGCTGTTTATATCTTACCCTAACTGCCTCCTCTTTTAGTTTATAAACCTTCACCTCTCTCTTCCCTGATGCTTCTATTCTCCTTGTATCCCATCTACCTTTTACTCTCAGTGTAGCTACAACTAGAAAGTGATCTGATATATCTGTGGCCCCTCTATAAACATGTACATCCTGAAGTCTACTCAACAGTCTTTTATCTACCAATACATAATCCAACAAACTACTGTCATTTCGCCCTACATCATATCGTGTATACTTATTTATCCTCTTTTTCTTAAAATATGTATTACCTATAACTAAACCCCTTTCTATACAAAGTTCAATCAAAGGGCTCCCATTATCATTTACACCTGGCACCCCAAACTTACCTACCACACCCTCTCTAAAAGTTTCTCCTACTTTAGCATTCAAGTCCCCTACCACAATTACTCTCTCACTTGGTTCAAAGGCTCCTATACATTCACTTAACATCTCCCAAAATCTCTCTCTCTCCTCTGCATTCCTCTCTTCTCCAGGTGCATACACGCTTATTATGACCCACTTCTCGCATCCAACCTTTACTTTAATCCACATAATTCTTGAATTTACACATTCATATTCTCTTTTCTCCTTCCATAACTGATCATTTAACATTACTGCTACCCCTTCCTTTGCTCTAACTCTCTCAGATACTCCAGATTTAATCCCATTTATTTCCCCCCACTGAAACTCTCCTACCCCCTTCAGCTTTGTTTCGCTTAGGGCCAGGACATCCAACTTCTTTTCATTCATAACATCAGCAATCATCTGTTTCTTGTCATCCGCACTACATCCACGCACATTTAAGCAACCCAGTTTTATAAATAATATATATATATATATATTATATATAATATATATAAATATATATATATATATATATATATATATATTATTTATATATATATATATATATGCAGAACAAGCAGTGTGAAAAAACTAGATAGATGAAACAGAAACTTATTCTAAACTTAGAAAGAATCCCTTCGAATCTTTTAAAAGTAATTTCAAGAAAACTACAAATAGTTTACTGAAAGGCAAAGATGAATTAATTAAAAAAATTACGTTCACTAGTCCATCTTTACCATATGTATGGATTAATAAAAACGCACAAAGAGATAATCCAATTAAATTTATTAAACTTTTTATTGTTGACGGAAAATTTGTGTTTAATGACGAGTTATGTTTTTGAGAGCTATAGGTGTTTGTAGTCCAAAGTTCACTGATGAAAAAAATCTCAAAAAAATTATGAAATAGCTAATGATCTAAAATATCCATGAAACTTAATTGAAAAATTCTTCAAAATTGCCAGAAATACTTTTTACAATTCAAATAAGGACAACCAAGTTAATTCAACTAAAAATATGTTGGTTCAGCTTTGTTGTTATGCCTTCTCTTCTTAATCAAAGTTGTGTTTAAAAATTTTGAGTCAGTAAAAAACTTATGAGTAAAAATTCAACCCAAAATGCTGACGGGTGTATCTGTAAGATTCCTTGTAAAATATATGATAAATTTATTAGGGTCAACCTGGTAAAAGTCTTGAACTAAGATTAAAACAACGTATATATATATCATTAGAACTGGACAAGATTCTAATGCTCTGTTTATTCATGTGTGAGAGATTTTAACCATCCAATTGATTTTCAAAAGGGTAAGAAATTTGTATCATGCAAGTCCATGGTCGACAGGAATATAATAGAATCGTGTTTCATAAAAAGTAGTTTTGAAAATAATATGAATATTGCTTTTGGTGTTATGACTGAATTACCGACGAAGATGCCGAGTCTTATTTGCAGGTAACTGCGGGGGTAGCGTGGTAAGTTGAAGAACACAGCCGTAGATTAGCATCTGGTTTATTTATAATAGTGAGTTCACAGCGGGCCAGAGTGAGGTGGGTGACTGATGGCCAGACCGTGGAGGGGAGAGCTGTTGAACCTTGCGGTGTAGGCCGTGAAGTGAGGGCGGATGGGTTCCACGTCTCACTGACGTGGGCAGGCCTAGAGAGGGCAGAACCTTAGTGCCGCGGGATATGAATCTAGCAGACAGCATAGGCTGTCCAGCAGATAGGCTGTCTACATTCGTTAATATAAATTGGATTAATTTATAATTAACAAAATTTAGGAAGAATTTAAGATACATAAGACAAGTAAAAAATCTTAATGCTTGGGTAGAGTATCAGTTGTATTTCAGAGCCGGGTGTTGTCACTCAACTCTTGTCCTTACATTCCTTCCTGTTTATGTTATATTTTTATAGTACCTTATAATGTGAAAAGACAGAATGCGCTAGGAATTTCACTATTTTTTCACAGTGGTTGTTCAGCTTATTGTGATAACACCTGTTTACTGTGATTTTATTACAAACACACATATATTTTTTATTACTTTTTATTAACACATCGGCCGTTTCCCACCAAGGCAGGGTGGCCCGAGAAAGAAAAGCTTTCATCATCATTCACTCCATCACTGTCCTGCTTGAGGCATACCTACACTACAGTTATAAAACTGCAACATTAACACCCCTCCTTCAGAGTGACGGAACTCTACTTCACATCTTCAGGACTCAAGTCCGGCCTGCCGATTTCCCTGAATCCATCATAAATGTTACTTTGCTTACACTCCAACAGCACGTCAAGTTCTGTAAACCACATGTCTCCATTTGCTCCTGTCTAACACGCTCACGCACGCTTGCTGGAAGTCCAAGTCCTTCACAAAACCTACTTTACCTATATAAGTATGTATGTATATATGCAAAACAACCACTGTGAAAGAATAGTGAAATTCCAAGCGCTTTCGTGACTACTCACATTATATATATATATATATATATATATATATATATATATATATATATATATATATATATATATATATATATATATATATATATATATATATATATATATATATACATATATATATATATACATATATATATATACAAAGAACTTTGTCCTTGGAGGCAAAGAGGGGAATGTATGAGAGTATAGTTTTGCCAACGCCTTTATATGGGTGTGAAGCATGGGTGATGAATGTTGCAGCGAGGAGAAGGCTGGAGGCAGTGGAGATGTCATGTCTGAGGGCAATGTGTGGTGTGAATATAATGCAGAGAATTCGTAGTCTGGAAGTTAGGAGGAGGTGCGGGATTACCAAAACTGTTGTCCAGAGGGCTGAGGAAGGGTTGTTGAGGTGGTTCGGACATGTAGAGAGAATGGAGCGAAACAGAATGACTTCAAGAGTGTATCAGTCTGTAGTGGAAGGAAGGCGGGGTAGGGGTCGGCCTAGGAAGGGTTGGAGGGAGGGGGTAAAGGAGGTTTTGTGTGCGAGGGGCTTGGACCTCCAGCAGGCATGCGTGAGCGTGTTTGATAGGAGTGAATGGAGACAAATGGTTTTTAATACTTGACGTGCTGTTGGAGTGTGAGCAAAGTAACATTTATGAAGGGATTCAGGGAAACCGGCAGGCCGGACTTGAGTCCTGGAGATGGGAAGTACAGTGCCTGCACTCTGAAGGAGGGGTGTTAATGTTGCAGTTTAAAAACTGTAGTGTAAAGCACCCTTCTGGCAAGACAGTGATGGAGTGAATGATGGTGAAATTTTTTCTTTTTCGGGCCACCCTGCCTTGGTGGGAATCGGCCGGTGTGATAATAAAAAAAAATATATATATATATATATATATATATATATATATATATATATATATATACATATATATATATATATACATATATACATATACATATATATACATATATATATATATATATATATATATATATATATATATATATATATATATATATATATATATATATATATATGCAATAAGATCACAGTAAACAGGTGATTTCAGAATATGCAAAACAACCACTCTGAAAGAATAGAGAAATTCCAAGCGCTTTCGTGACTACTCACATTTTCAAGGAACTATGAAAGTAAAGCATCCAAGGAAGGTATATAACGAAGTCTGGCCAACACCTCACTATCAGATCCCACAACGGATAAACACCTGACGCGCGCCGGCTCAACTAGACAGGTCCTTTGCACAACCACCAACAAACTATTCTACCCAAGAAAATTTTTAAAATTATTATTTGTCCAGTGTATTATTAAATTCTTCCCAAATTCTATTAATTATAAATGGATCTAATTTATATAAACCAAAGGAAATATTCATATTATTGTCAAAACTGCTTTTTATGAAACAAGATTCAATTATATTCCTGTCGACCATGGACTTGCTTGATACTACTTTCTCAACTTTTTGAAAATCAATTGGATGGTTAAAATCTCTTACATGAATAAACAGAGCATTGGAATCTTGCCCAGTTCTAATGCTATATTTATGTTGTTTTAATCTTATTTCGAGATTTTTACCAGTTTGACCGTAATAAGCTTTATCGCAAATTTTACAAGGAATCTTATAGACACATCCATCAGCATTTTGGGGGGAATTCTTTATCAAAAGTTTTTTTTACTGTACCAAGATTTTTGAATACAACTTTAACATTAAAAGTCTTAAGAAGAGAAGGCATATCAACCAAGTTTTCATGGTAAGGGAGAACCAACATATTTTTTGTTGAATAAGGCTGGTTGTCCCTTTCTGGATTGTAAAAAGTATTTCTAGCAACTTTAAAAGATATATCAATTACATTTCTTGGGTATTTTAAATCATTACCTATTTCATAAATTTTGAATGTTTCCTCATCTATGAACTCAGGACTACAAATTCGTTAGGTTAGGTTAGGTAAGGTTCGTCAGGAAACAGGACAAATTACAAATTCGTAAAGCTCTCAAAAACATTGATGAGAAAACAGACAGTTTGACTCTATCTTGATGCGAAAATTTTCTTGGGTAGAAAAGTTTGTTGGTGGTTGTGCAAAGGACCTGTCCAGTTGGGCCGGCGCGCGTCAGGTGTTTAACCGTTGTGGGATCTGATAGTGAGGTGTTGGCCAGACCCCCTTATATACCTTCCTTGGATGCTTTACTTTCATAGTTCCTTGATAATGTGAGTAGTCATGAAAGCGCTTGGAATTTCTCTATTCTTTCAGAGTGGTTGTTTTGCATATTCTGAAATCACCTGTTTACTGTGATCTTATTGAATTAATGGATACCACACGACAAGTTCTGCCCAAGTCTCTTTTACCCAATAGACTCCTTGACATGAGAGATCGTCCTTTTGATGATTTTATGAGAATTATTCTTCAGAAACATATTGAAATAACTAAAATACAGGAGAAGGAAGCATTCAAAATATTGAGAAACAAAAAATACTCTTTTAATCAGGCCATTCCATCAGAATGTAAACACAGTATGTTGGATCATTGCTATAATAAACTCAGAAGAATTTGTTATGAACTCAAAAACAAACTACAAAGAAAATTAGACATTTTAATTGATAATAGTGATTGGACAAAGCATGCTAATAACAACTTTGTAATTAACTTATCAGATGAAATTTTAGACAAAAATACAACTGCTGCTCTAGGTTTTGGCCTAAGTTTTGCAACTTCAAAAAAACTTAATAATGTTGAAATTGCAAAAGCCTTTTGTAACTTTGAAAATTTTTCTGATTTATCCGCTGATGAAATTAATATTAGTAAAGGAATGGTATATAGCTCTATGTTAAAACCAAACATTCCCAATTGCCCTCAAAGATTCTTTAAGGCTTATGAAACACTTAATAACAATAAAAATTTGCGCCTTACTAAAGCAGACAAGATAAATGCAATAGTAATTATGAAAGAAAATGATTACCAAGAAAAAATGAATAATCTCTTAGATGATACTGAAACCTATTCGAAACTTAGGAAAAATCCCCTAGAAACCGTTAACAGCAATTTCAATAAAACAATAAAACTTCTACTGAAAGGCAAAGAAGAATTAGTCAAAAAATTTACTTCCACTAATCCATCTTTACCTTACATGTATGGACTAATAAAAACACACAAACCAGGGAATCCAGTCAGACCAATTATTAGCTCCATAGGGTCAGTTTCATATAAATTATCCAAATGGCTTGTTGATATTTTGAGCACTATTGTTGGCAAAATTTCTAACTTTAATGTTAAAAACAACATAGACATAATTGATAAATTAAACTCCTTGACAGACTTAAATGATATTAACATGGTTAGTTTTGATGTTACTTCCTTGTTTACGAAAGTTCCTGTTGATGATTTATTAAGTTTCTTATCTGAAGAACTCGTTAACTGTGATTTACCATTGCCAGTTCCCACTATCATTAAACTTATTAAACTTTGCATTGTTAATGAAAATTTGTATTTAATGATAAGTTTTACACTCAGAAATTTGGTATGGCAATGGGAAATCCTCTTTCACCTGTTCTTAGTAACCTATACATGGTATTTTTTGAAACAAGATTGCTTAACACAATCCTCCCTAATAGAGCTAAATGGTTCAGATATGTTGATGATATTTTGTGTCTTATGCCCAAAAATGTAGATATACACCATTTCCTTGAAAAACTAAATAGCTTAGCCCATTCCATAAATTTTACTGTTGAGTTTGAAGAAAATAACTCATTACCTTTTCTAGATGTTTTAATTATTAAGGGTAATAATAAATTCAAATTTAAAATTTACAGAAAACCTACAAATAACTGTTCCTATGTCCACTATTATTCTTCGCATCAAGATAGAGTCAAACTGTCTGTTTTCTCATCAATGTTTTTGAGAGCTTTACGAATTTGTAGTCCTGAGTTCATAGATGAGCAAATATCCAAAATTTATGAAATAGGTAATGATTTAAAATACCCAAGAAATGTAACTGATAAATCTTTTAAAGTTGCTAGAAATACTTTTTACAATCCATAAAGGGACAACCAGCCTTATTCAACTAAAAATATGTTGGTTCTCCCTTACCATTAAAACTTGCTTGATATGCCTTCTCTTCTTAAGACTTTTAATATTAAAGTTGTATTTAAAAATCTTGATACAGTAAAAAAAACTTTTGATAAAGAATTCCCCCCAAAATGGTGATGGATGTGTCTATAAGATTCCTTGTAAAAAATGCGATAAAGCTTATTACGGTCAAACTGGTAAAAATCTCGATCTAAGATTAAAACAACATAAATATAGCATTGGAACTGGACAAGATTCCAATGTTCTATTTATTCATGTAAGAGATTTTAACCATCCAATTGATTTTCAAAAAGTTGAGAAAGTAGTATCAAGCAAGTAAATGGTCGACAGGAAAATAATTGAATCTTGTTTCATAAAAAGCAGTTTTGACAATAATATGAATATTTCCCTTGGTTTATATAAATTAGATCCATTTATAATTAATAAAATTTAAGAAGAATTTAATAATACACTGGACAAATAATAATATAAAAATTTTTCTTGGGTAGAATAGTTTGTTGGTGGTTATGCAAAGGACCTGTCCAGTTGGGCCGGCGCGCGTCAGGTGTTTAACAGTTGTGGGATCTGATAGTGAGGTGCTGGCCAGACCCATTTATATACCTTCATTGGATGCTTTACTTTCATAGTTCCTTGATAATGTGAGTAGACACGAAAGCACTTAGAATTTCTCTCTTCTTTCTGAGTGGTTGTATTGCATTTATATATACATATATATATATATATATATATATATATATATATATATATATATATATATATATATATATATATATATATATATATATACATATATATATATATATATATATATATATATATATATATATATATATATATATATATATATATATATATATCTAAATATATAAAAATATATATATATAAATACATTTATATATACATTTATATATATATATATATATATATATATATATATATATATATATATATATATATATA
>NC_091292.1:46757089-46837089 GCF_038502225.1 Cherax quadricarinatus | reverse complement strand
TGTAGTGAAGCAATACTTGAGCTGCGTCACTGTGTAGTGAAGCAATACTTGAGCTGCGTCACTGTATAGTGAAGCAATACTTGAGCTGTGTCATTGTGTAGTGAAGCAATAATTGAGCTGCGTCACTCTGTAGTGAAGCAATACTTGAGCTGCGTCACTGTGTAGCGAAGCAATACTTGAGCTGCGTCACTGTGTAGTGAAGCAATACTTGAGCTGCGTCACTGTGTTGTGAAGCAATACTTAAGCTGCGTCACTGTGTAGTGAAGCAATACTTGAGCAGCGTCAGTGTGTAGTGAAGCAATAATTGAGCTGCGTCACTGTGTAGTGAAGCAATACTTGAGCTGCGTCACTGTATAGTGAAGCAATACTTGAGCTGTGTCACTGTGTAGTGAAGCAATACTTGAGCTGCGTCACTGTGTTGTGAAGCAATACTTAACTTGAGCTGCGTCAGTGTGTAGTGAAGCAATACTTGAGCTGCGTCACTGTGTAGTGAAGCAATACTTGAGCTGCGTCACTGTGTAGTGAAGCAATACTTGAGCTGCGTCACTGTGTAGTGAAGCAATACTTGAGCTGCGTCACTGTGTAGTGAAGCAATACTTGAGCTGCGTCACTGTGTAGTGAAGCAATACTTGAGCTGCGTCACTGTGTAGTGAAGCAATACTTGAGCTGCGTCACTGTGTAGTGAAGCAATACTTGAGCTGCGTCACTGTGTAGTGAAGCAATACTTGAGCTGCGTCACTGTGTAGTGAAGCAATACTTGAGCTGCGTCACTGTGAAGTGAAGCAATACTTGAGCTGCGTCACTGTGTAGTGAAGCAATACTTGAGCTGCGTCAGTTTGTAGTGAAGCAATACTTGAGCTGCGTCAAAGTGTAGTGAAGCAATACTTGCGCTGCTTCACTGTGTAGTGAAGCAATACTTGAGCTGCCTCACTGTGTAGTGAAGATATACTTGAGCTGCGTCACTGTGTAGTGAAGCAATACTTGAGCTGCGTCACTGTGTAGTGAAGCAATACTTGAGCTGCGTCACTGTGTAGTGAAGCAATACTTGAGCTGCGTCACTGTGTAGTGAAGCAATACTTGAGCTGCGTCACTGTGTAGTGAAGCAATACTTGAGCTGCGTCACTGTGTAGTGAAGCAATACTTGAGCTGCGTCACTGTGTAGTGAAGCAATACTTGAGCTGCGTCACTGTGTAGTGAAGCAATACTTGAGCTGCGTCACTGTGTAGTGAAGCAATACTTGAGCTGCGTCACTGTGTAGTGAAGCAATACTTGAGCTGCGTCACTGTGTAGTGAAGCAATACTTGAGCTGCGTCACTGTGTAGTGAAGCAATACTTGAGCTGCGTCACTGTGTAGTGAAGCAATACTTGAGCTGCGTCACTGTGTAGTGAAGCAATACTTGAGCTGCGTCACTGTGTAGTGAAGCAATACTTGAGCTGCGTCACTGTGTAGTGAAGCAATACTTGAGCTGCGTCACTGTGTAGTGAAGCAATACTTGAGCTGCGTCACTGTGTAGTGAAGCAATACTTGAGCTGCGTCACTGTGTAGTGAAGCAATACTTGAGCTGCGTCACTGTGTAGTGAAGCAATACTTGAGCTGCGTCACTGTGTAGTGAAGCAATACTTGAGCTGCGTCACTGTGTAGTGAAGCAATACTTGAGCTGCGTCACTGTGTAGTGAAGCAATACTTGAGCTGCGTCACTGTGTAGTGAAGCAATACTTGAGCTGCGTCACTGTGTAGTGAAGCAATACTTGAGCTGCGTCACTGTGTAGTGAAGCAATACTTGAGCTGCGTCACTGTGTAGTGAAGCAATACTTGAGCTATGTCACTGTGTAGTGAAGCAATAATTGAGCTGCGTCACTGTGTAGTGAAGCAATACTTGAGCTGCGTCACTGTGTAGTGAAGCAATACTTGAGCTGCGTCACTGTTTAGTGAAGCAATACTTGAATTGCGTCACTGTGTAGTGAAGCAATACTTGAGCTGCGTCACTGTGTAGTGAAGCAATACTTGAGCTGCGTCACTGTGTAGTGAAGCAATGCTTGAGCTGTGTCACTGTGTAGTGAAGCAATACTTGAGCTGTGTCACTGTGTAGTGAAGCAATACTTGAGCTGCGTCACTGTGCAGTGAAGCTATACTTGAGCGGCGTCACTGTGCAGTGAAGCAATACTTGAGGTGTGTCACTGTGTAGTGAAGCAATACTTGAGGTGCGTCACTGTGTAGTGAAGCAATACTTGAGCTGCGTCACTGTGTAGTGAAGCAATACTTGAGCTGCGTCACTGTGTAGTGAAGCAATACTTGAGCTGCGTCACTCTGTAGTGAAGCGTCACTGTGTAGTGAAGCAATACTTGAGCTGCGTCACTGTGTAGTGAAGCAATACTTGAGCTGCGTCACTGTGTAGTGAAGCAATACTTGAGCTACTTGAGCTGCGTCACTGTGTAGTGAAGCAATACTTGAGCTGCATCACTGTGTAGTTAAGCAATACTTAAGCTGCGTCACTGTGTAGTGAAGCAATACTTGAGCTGCGTCAAGGTGTAGTGAAGCAATACTTGAGCTGCGTCACTGAGTAGTGAAGCAATATTTGAGCTGCGTCACTGTGTAGTGAAGCAATACTTGAGCTGCGTCACTGTGTAGTGAAGCAATACTTGAGCTGCGTCACTGTGTAGTGAAGCAATACTTGAGCTGCGTCACTGTGTAGTGAAGCAATACTTGAGCTGCGTCACTGTGTAGTGAAGCAATGCTTGAGCTGCGTCATTGCGCAGTGAAGTAATACTTGAGCTGCGTCACTTTGTAGTGAAGCAGTACTTGAGCTGCGTAAGTGTGTAGTGAAGCAATACTTCAGCTTAGTCACTGTATAGTGAGTGAAGCAATACTTGAGCTGCGTCATTGTGTAGTCACTGAGTGAAGCAATACTTTGTAGTGAAGCAGTACTTGAGCTGCGTAAGTGTGTAGTGAAGCAATACTTCAGCTTAGTCACTGTATAGTGAAGCAATACTAGTGCTGCGTCATTGTGTAGTGAAGAAATACTTGAGCTGCGTCACTGTGTAGTGAAGCAATACTTGAGCTGCGTCACTGTGTAGTGAAGCAATACTTGAGCTGCGTCACTGTGTAGTGAAGCAATACTTGAGCTGCGTCACTGTGTAGTGAAGCAATACTTGAGCTGCGTCACTGTGTAGTGAAGCAATACTTGAGCTGCGTCACTGTGTAGTGAAGCAATACTTGAGCTGCGTCACTGTGTAGTGAAGCAATACTTGAGCCGTGTCACAATACTTGAGCTGCGTCACTGTGTAGTGAAGCAATACTTGAGCTGCGTCACTGTGTAGTGAAGCAATACTTGAGCTGCGTCACTGTGTAGTGAAGCAATACTTGAGCTGCGTCAATAATTGAGCTGCCTCTCTGTGTAGTGAAGCAATACTTGAGCTGCGTCACTGTGTAGTGAAGCAATACTTGAGCTGCGTCACTGTGAAGTGAAGCAATACTTGAGCTGCGTCACTGTGTAGTGAAGCAATACTTGAGCTGCGTCAGTTTGTAGTGAAGCAATACTTGAGCTGCGTCAAGTGAAGCAATACTTGAGCTGCGTCACTGTGTAGTGAAGCAATACTTGAGCTGCGTCACTGTGTAGTGAAGCAATACTTGAGCTGCGTCACTGTGTAGTGAAGCAATACTTGAGGTGCGTCACAGTGTAGTGAAGCAATATGAGCTGCGTCACTGAGTGAAGCAATACTTGAGCAGCGTCACTGTGTAGTGAAGCAATACTTGAGCTGCGTCACTGTGTAGTGAAGCAATACTTGAGCTGCGTCACTGTGTAGTGAAGCAATACTTGAGCTGCGTCACTGTGTAGTGAAGCAATACTTGAGCTGCGTCACTGTGTAGTGAAGCAATACTTGAGCTGCCTCACTGTGTAGTGAAGCAATACTTGAGCTGCGTCACTGTGTAGTGAAGCAATACTTGAGCTGCGTGTAGTGAAGCAATACAGCTGTCACTGTAGTGAAGCAATACTTGAGCTGCGTCACTGTGTAGTGAAGAAATACTTGAGCTGCGTCACTGTGTAGTGAAGCAATACTTGAGCTGCGTCACTTTGTAGTGAAGCAATACTTGAGCTGCGTCACTGTGTAGTGAAGCAATATTTGAGCTGCGTCACTGTGTAGTGAAGCAATACTTGAGCTGCGTCACTGTGTAGTGAAGCAATACTTGAGCTGCGTCACTGTGTAGTGAAGCAATACTTGAGCTGCGTCACTGTGTAGTGAAGCAATACTTGAGCTGCGTCACTGTGTAGTGAAGCAATACTTGAGCTGCGTCACTGTGTAGTGAAGCAATACTTGAGCTGCGTCACTGTGTAGTGAAGCAATACTTGAGCTGCGTCACTGTGTAGTGAAGCAATACTTGAGCTGCGTCACTGTGTAGTGAAGCAATACTTGAGCTGCGTAAATGTGTAGTGAAGCAATACTTGAGCTGCATCACTGTGTAGTTAAGCAATACTTAAGCTGCGTCACTGTGTAGTGAAGCAATACTTGAGCTGCGTCAATGTGTAGTGAAGCAATACTTGAGCTGCGTCACTGAGTAGTGAAGCAATATTTGAGCTGCGTCACTGTTTAGTGAAGCAATACTTGAACTGCGTCACTGTGTAGTGAAGCAATACTTGAGCTGCGTCACTGTGTAGTGAAGCAATACTTGAGCTGCGTCACTGTGTAGTGAAGCAATACTTGAGCTGCGTCACTGTGTAGTGAAGCAATACTTGAGCTGCGTCACTGTGTAGTGAAGCAATACTTGAGCTGCGTCACTGTGTAGTGAAGCAATACTTGAGCTGCGTCACTGTGTAGTGAAGCAATACTCGAGCTGCGTCACTTTGTAGTGAAGCAATACATGAGCTGCGTCACTGTGTAGTGAAGCAATACTTGAGCTGCGTCACTGTGTAGTGAAGCAATACTTGAGCTGCGTCACTGTGTAGTGAAGCAATACTTGAGCTGCGTCACTGTGTAGTGAAGCAATACTTGAGCTGCGTCACTGTGTAGTGAAGCAATACTTGAGCTGCGTCACTGTGTAGTGAAGCAATACTTGAGCTGCGTCACTGTGTAGTGAAGCAATACTTGAGCTGCGTCACTGTGTAGTGAAGCAATACTTGAGCTGCGTCACTGTGTAGTGAAGCAATACTTGAGCTGCGTCACTGTGTAGTGAAGCAATACTTGAGCTGCGTCACTGTGTTGTGAAGCAATACTTAAGCTGCGTCACTGTGTAGGGAAGCAATACTTGAGCTGCGTCACTGTGTAGTGAAGCAATACTTGAGCTGCGTCACTGTGTAGTGAAGCAATACTTCACATGCGTCACTGCGTCACTGTGTAGTGAAGCAATACTTGAGCTGCGTCATTGTGTAGTGAAGAGCAATAGTGAAGCTACTTGAACTGCGTCACTGTGTAATGAAGCAATACTTGAGATGCGTCACAGTGTAGTGAAGCAACACTTGAGCTGCGTCACTGTGTAGTGAAGCAATACTTGAGCTGCGTCACTGTGTAGTGAAGCAATACTTGAGCTGCGTCACTGTGTAGTGAAGCAATACTTGAGCTGCGTCACTGTGTAGTGAAGCAATACTTGAGCTGCGTCACTGTGTAGTGAAGCAATACTTGAGCTGCGTCACTGTGTAGTGAAGCTATACTTGAGCAGCGTCACTGTGTAGTGAAGCAATACTTGAGCTGCGTCACTGTGTAGTGAAGCAATACTTGAGCTGCGTAAGTGTGTAGTGAAGCAACACTTCAGCTTAGTCACTGTATAGGGAAGCAATACTAGTGCTGCGTCATTGTGTAGTGAAGCAATACTTGAGCTGCGTCACTGTGTAGTGAAGCAATAATTGAGCTGCGTCACTGTGTAGTGAAGCAATACTTGAGCTGCGTCACTGTGTAGTGAAGCAATACTTGAGCTGCGTCACTGTGTAGTGAAGCAATACTTGAGCTGCGTCACTGTGTAGTGAAGCAATACTTGAGCTGCGTCACTGTGTAGTGAAGCAATACTTGAGCTGCGTCACTGTGTAGTGAAGCAATACTTGAGCTGCGTCACTGTGTGAAGCAATACTTGAGCTGCGTCACTGTGTAGTGAAGCAATACTTGAGCTGCGCCACTGTGTAGTGAAGCAATATTTGTGCTGCGTCACTGTGTAGTGAAGCAATACTTGAGCTGCGTCACTGTGTAGTGAAGCAATACTTGAGCTGCGTCACTGTGTAGTGAAGCAATACTTGAGCTGCGTCACTGTGTAGTGAAGCAATACTTGAGCTGCGTCACTGTGTAGTGAAGCAATGCTTGAGCTGCGTCACTGTGCAGTGAAGCTATACTTGAGCGTAGTGAAGCAATACTCACTGTTTAGTGAAGCAATACTTGTGCTGCGTCACTTGAGCTGCGTCACTGTGTAGTGAAGCAATACTTGAGCTGCGTCACTGTGTAGTGAAGCAATACTTGAGCTGCGTCACTGTGTAGTGAAGCAATACTTGAGCTGCGTCACTGTGTAGTGAAGCAATACTTGAGCTGCGTCACTGTGTAGTGAAGCAATACTTGAGCTGCGTCACTGTGTAGTGAAGCAATACTTGAGCTGCGTCACTGTGTAGTGAAGCAATACTTGAGCTGCGTCACTGTGTAGTGAAGCAATACTTGAGCTGCGTCACTGTGTAGTGAAGCAATACTTGAGCTGCGTCACTGTGTAGTGAAGCAATACTTGAGCTGCGTCACTGTGTAGTGAAGCAATACTTGAGCTGCGTCACTGTGTAGTGAAGCAATACTTGAGCTGCGTCACTGTGTAGTGAAGCAATACTTGAGCTGCGTCACTGTGTAGTGAAGCAATACTTGAGCTGCGTCACTGTGTAGTGAAGCAATACTTGAGCTGCGTCACTGTGTAGTGAAGCAATACTTGAGCTGCGTCACTGTGTAGTGAAGCAATACTTGAGCTGCGTCACTGTGAAGTGAAGCAATACTTGAGCTGCGTCACTGTGTAGTGAAGCAATACTTGAGCTGCGTCACTGTGTAGTGAAGCAATACTTGAGCTGCGTCACTGTGTAGTGAAGCGATACTGAGCTGCGTCACTGTGTAGTGAAGCAATACTTGAGCTGCGTCACTGTGTAGTGAAGCAATACTTGACCTGCGTCACTGTGTAGTGAAGCAATACTTGCTGCGTCACTGCTGCTGCGTCATTGTGTAGTGAAGCAATACTTGAGCTGCGTCACTGTGTAGTGAAGCAATAATTGAGCTGCGTCACTGTGTAGTGAAGCAATACTTGAGCTGCGTCACTGTGTAGTGAAGCAATACTTGAGCTGCGTCACTGTGTAGTGAAGCAATACTTGAGCTGCGTCACTGTGTAGTGAAGCAATACTTGAGCTGCGTCACTGTGTAGTGAAGCAATACTTGAGCTGCGTCACTGTGTAGTGAAGCAATACTTGAGCTGCGTCACTGTGTAGTGAAGCAATACTTGAGCTGCGTCACTGTGTAGTGAAGCAATACTTGAGCTGCGTCACTGTGTAGTGAAGCAATACTTGAGCTGCGTCACTGTGTAGTGAAGCAATACTTGAGCTGCGTCACTGTGTAGTGAAGCAATACTTGAGCTGCGTCATTGTGTAGTGAAGCAATACTTGAGCTGCGTCACTGTGTAGTGAAGCAATACTTGAGCTGCGTCACTGTGTAGTGAAGCAATACTTGAGCTGCGTCACTGTGTAGTGAAGCAATACTTGAGCTGCGTCACTGTGTAGTGAAGCAATACTTGAGCTGCGTCACTGTGTAGTGAAGCAATACTTGAGCTGCGTCACTGTGTAGTGAAGCAATACTTGAGCTGCGTCACTGTGTAGTGAAGCAATACTTGAGCTGCGTCACTGTGTAGTGAAGCAATACTTGAGCTGCGTCACTGTGTAGTGAAGCAATATTTGAGCTGCGTCACTGTGTAGTGAAGCAATACTTGAGCTGCGTCACTGTGTAGTGAAGCAATACTTGAGCTGCGTCACTGTGTAGTGAAGCAATACTTGAGCTGCGTAAATGTGTAGTGAAGCAATAGCTGCGTCAAGCAATACTGCGTGAGCTGCGTCACTGTGTAGTGAAGCAATACTTGAGCTGCGACACTGTGTAGTGAAGCAATACTTGAGCTGCGTCACTGTGTAGTGAAGCAATACTTGAGCTGCGTCACTGTGTAGTGAAGCAATACTTGAGCTGCGTCACTGTGTAGTGAAGCAATACTTGAGCTGCGTCACTGTGTAGTGAAGCAATACTTGAGCTGCGTCACTGTGTAGTGAAGCAATACTTGAGCTGCGTCACTGTGTAGTGAAGCAATACTTGAGCTGCGTCACTGTGTAGTGAAGCAATACTTGAGCTGCGTCACTGTGTAGTGAAGATATACTTGAGCTGCGTCACTGTGTAGTGAAGCCATACTTGATCTGCGTCACTGTGTAGTGAAGCAATACTTGAGCTGCGTCACTGTGTAGTGAAGCAATACTTGAGCTGCGTCACTGTGTAGTGAAGCAATACTTGAGCTGCGTCACTGTGTAGTGAAGCAATACTTGAGCTGCGTCACTGTGTAGTGAAGCAATACTTGAGCTGCGTCACTGTGTAGTGAAGCAATACTTGAGCTGCGTCACTGTGTAGTGAAGCAATACTTGAGCTGCGTCACTGTGTAGTGAAGCAATACATGAGCTGCGTCACTGTGTAGTGAAGCAATACTTGAGCTGCGTCCCTGAGTAGTGAAGCAATAATTCAGCTGCGTCACTTTGTTGTGAAGCAATACTTGAGCTGCGTCACTGTGTAGTGAAGCAATACTTGAGCTGCGTCACTGGGTAGTGAAGCAATACTTGCGCTGCGTCACTGTGTAGTGAAGCAATACTTGAGCTGCGTCACTGTGTAGTGAAGCAATACTTGAGCTGCGTCACTGTGTAGTGAAGCAATACTTGAGCTGCGTCACTGTGTAGTGAAGCAATACTTGAGCTGCGTCACTGTGTAGTGAAGCAATACTTGAACTGCGTCACTGTATATTGAAGCAACACTTGAGCTGCGTCACTGTGTAGTGAAGCAATACTTGAGCTGCGTCACTGTGTAGTGAAGCAATACTTGAGCTGCGTCACTGTGTAGTGAAGCAATACTTGAGCTGCGACACTGTGTAGTGAAGCAATACTTGAGCTGCGTCACTGTGTAGTGAAGAAATACTTGAGCTTCGTCAGTGTGTAGTGAAGCAATACTTGAGCTGCGTCACTGTGTAGTGAAGCAATACTTGAGCTGCGTCGCTGTGTAGTGAAGCAATACTTGAGCTGCGTCACTGTGTAGTGAAGCAATACTTGAGCTGCATCAATATGTAGTGAAGCAATACTTGAGCTGCGTCACTGTGTAGTGAAGCAATACTTGAACTGCGTCACTGTATATTGAAGCAACACTTGAGCTGCGTCACTGTGGAGAAATTTTCTCCAGGAGGGGGGTATCAGCCCCTTCAGCCCCCTTCAGCCCTCTCAGCCCTGAGGGGCCACTAGAAGGGGCGAGCGTCTTGTTTACTGCTAGAGTGAGTAATTATGATCACAGATGCCGTATGCGTGGTCAAATGACCTCTGCTCCTTGCAGGGGTGTTGCAACGTGTATTTTTATAAGAGACAGTACATCTCTTACTTAGCAGGACAATTAAGGAAAATCCTGCTCCCACTTTATTACCATAGTAAAGATAGTGTACATTGTTGTTTATGATTAAGACAGCAAGAAACAAACATTCTGCTTTGCTTCATCGAGGAGGTGACAAGGATGCAAGGTACTAGGTCAGCGTTTTTTTTTGTGCTGGGGACAGTGACGGCATGGAGCGCTGTAGCGTCTGGCAGACTATCTTTGACTCTACTACGAGTGACACTGACGCCAGGATAACCAGCAAAGAACACTGATCTGTGCGTTAGTGTGAACAAATTGTCTCTAACACAAACACTTAATAGAAGTGTGATCAGCTTCTATTGTGATACATTGTGAACAATAAAGACATATCTTGTGGAACATAGTGTACCAGTGTGCGTTTCCTAGACAATGGAAGACGTGGACATCCAAGGACACTTCAGCTTCTATCAAGTCACCGATATCTGTCGAAGGTGTTGAGAACACCATAGCTCACGTTACAAAGAGCAAGGTATGTTACGAATTTCTTGTAGATCGGGGGATTGCGCAATTCTTGAGTCACAAGGAGTTTGTAATCAACCTAAATCGGCAGTAAGGTGTGGACTTTTGAGTCCAAACAAGTAAGTATTATGTCAGCCATCATCGAATGAAATATGCTGACATAACACCCCCTAGGGGTAATTTATACTTACAAATTGTATCTCTTGACAGCCCACTGTTGTGATGGTTTCGACAGCATCTAGACCTCGTCTGCAGGGGTGGCTGGTCACTGTGTAGTGAAGCAATACTTGAGCTGCGTCACTGTGTAGTGAAGCAATACTTGAGCTGCGTCACTGTGTAGTGAAGCAATACTTGAGCTGCGACACTGTGTAGTGAAGCAATACTTGAGTTGCGTCACTGTGTAGTGAAGAAATACTTGAGCTGCGTCAGTGTGTAGTGAAGCAATACTTGAGCTGCGTCACTGTGTAGTGAAGCAATACTTGAGCTGCGTCACTGTGTAGTGAAGCAATACTTGAGCTGCATCACTATGTAGTGAAGCAATACTTGAGCTGCGTCACTGTGTAGTGAAGCAATGCTTGAGGTGCGTCATTGCGCAGTGAAGTAATACTTGAGCTGCGTCACTGTGTAGTGAAGCAATACTTGAGCTGCGTCACTGTTTAGTGAAGCAATACTTGAGCTGTGTCACTGTGTAGTGAAGCAATAATTGAGCTGCGTCACTCTGTAGTGAAGCAATACTTGAGCTGCGTCACTGTGTAGTGAAGCAATACTTGAGCTGCGTCACTGTGTAGTGAAGCAATACTTGAGCTGCGTCACTGTGTAGTGAAGCAATACTTGAGCTGCGTCACTGTGTAGTGAAGCAATACTTGAGCTGCGTCACTGTGTAGTGAAGCAATACTTGAGCTGCGTCACTGTGTAGTGAAGCAATACTTGAGCTGCGTCACTGTGTAGTGAAGCAATACTTGAGCTGCGTCACTGTGTAGTGAAGCAATACTTGAGCTGCGTCACTGTGTAGTGAAGCAATACTTGAGCTGCGTCACTGTGTAGTGAAGCAATACTTGAGCTGCGTCACTGTGTAGTGAAGCAATACTTGAGTTGCGTCACTGTGTAGTGAAGCAATACTTGAGTTGCGTCACTGTGTTGTGAAGCAATACTTAAGCTGCGTCACTGTGTAGGGAAGCAATTCTTGAGGTGCGTCAGTGTGTAGTGAAGCAATACTTGAGCTGCGTCGCTGTGTAGTGAAGCAATACATGAGCTACGTCACTGTGTAGTGAAGCAATACTTGAGCTGCGTCACTGAGTAGTGAAGCAATACTTGAGCTGCGTCACTGTGTAGTGAAGCAATACTTGAGCTGCGTCACTGTGTAGTGAAGCAATACTTGAGCTGCGTCACTGTGTAGTGAAGCAATACTTGAGCTGCGTCACTGTGTAGTGAAGCAATACTTGAGCTGCGTCACTGTGTAGTGAAGCAATACATGAGCTGCGTCACTGTGTAGTGAAGCAATACTTGAGCTGCGTCACTGTGTAGTGAAGCAATACTTGAGCTGCGTCACTGTGTAGTGAAGCAATACTTGAGCTGCGTCACTGTGTAGTGAAGCAATACTTGAGCTGCGTCACTGTGTAGTGAAGCAATACTTGAGCTGCGTCACTGTGTAGTGAAGCAATACTTGAGCTGCGTCACTGTGTAGTGAAGCAATACTTGAGCTGCGTCACTGTGTAGTGAAGCAATACTTGAGCTGCGTCACTGTGTAGTGAAGCAATACTTGAGCTGCGTCACTGTGTAGTGAAGCAATACTTGAGCTGCGTCACTGTGTAGTGAAGCAATACTTGAGCTGCGTCACTGTGTAGTGAAGCAATACTTGAGCTGCGTCACTGTGTAGTGAAGCAATACTTGAGCTGCGTCACTGTGTAGTGAAGCAATACTTGAGCTGCGTCACTGTGTAGTGAAGCAATACTTGAGCTGCGTCACTGTGTAGTGAAGCAATACTTGAGCTGCGTCACTGTGTAGTGAAGCAATACTTGAGCTGCGTCACTGTGTAGTGAAGCAATACTTGAGCTGCGTCACTGTGTAGTGAAGCAATACTTGAGCTGCGTCACTGTGTAGTGAAGCAATACTTGAGCTGCGTCACTGTGTAGTGAAGCAATACTTGAGCTGCGTCACTGTGTAGTGAAGCAATACTTGAGCTGCGTCACTGTGTAGTGAAGCAATACTTGAGCTGCGTCACTGTGTAGTGAAGCAATACTTGAGCTGCGTCACTGTGTAGTGAAGCAATAATACTTGTACTGTGTAGTGAAGCAATACTTGAGCTGCGTCACTGTGTAGTGAAGCAATACTTGAGCTGCACTGTGTAGTGAAGCAATACTTGAGCTGCGTCACTGTGTAGTGAAGCAATACTTGAGCTGCGTCACTGTGTAGTGAAGCAATACTTGAGCTGCGTCACTGTGTAGTGAAGCAATACTTGAGCTGCGTCACTGTGTAGTGAAGCAATACTTGAGCTGCGTCACTGTGTAGTGAAGCAATACTTGAGCTGCGTCACTGTGTAGTGAAGCAATACTTGAGCTGCGTCACTGTGTAGTGAAGCAATACTTGAGCTGCGTCACTGTGTAGTGAAGCAATACTTGGGCTGCGTCACTGTGTAGTGAAGCAATACTTGAGCTGCTTCACTGTGTAGTGAAGCAATACTTGAGCTGCGTCACTGTGTAGTGAAGCAATACTTGAGCTGCGTCACTGTGTAGTGAAGCAATACTTGAGCTGCGTCACTGTGTAGTGAAGCAATACTTGAGGTGCGTCACTGTGTAGTGAAGCAATACTTGAGGTGCGTCACAGTGTAGTGAAGCAATACTTGAGTTACGTCACTGTGTAGTGAAGCAATACATGATCTGCGTCACTGTGTAGTGAAGCATTACTTGAGCTGCGTCCATGAGTAGTGAAGCAATACTTGAGCTGCGTCACTGTGTAGTGAAGCAATACTTGAGCTGCGTCACTGTGTAGTGAAGCAATACTTGAGCTGCGTCACTGTGTAGTGAAGCAATACTTGAGCTGCGTCACTGTGTAGTGAAGCAATACTTGAGCTGCGTCACTGTGTAGTGAAGCAATACTTGAGCTGCGTCACTGTGTAGTGAAGCAATACTTGAGCTGCGTCACTGTGTAGTGAAGCAATACTTGAGCTGCATCACTGTGTAGTGAAGCAATACTTGAGCTGCGTCACTGTGTAGTGAAGCAATACTTGAGCTGCGTCACTGTGTAGTGAAGCAATACTTGAGCTGCGTCACTGTGTAGTGAAGCAATACTTGAGCTGCGTCACTGTGTAGTGAAGCAATACTTGAGCTGCGTCACTGTGTAATGAAGCAATACTTGAGCTGCGTCACTGTGTAGTGAAGCAATACTTGAGCTGCGTCACTGTGTAGTGAAGCAATACTTGAGCTGCGTCACTGTGTAGTGAAGCAATACTTGAGCTGCGTCACTGTGTAGTGAAGCAATACTTGAGCTGCGTCACTGTGTAGTGAAGCAATACTTGAGCTGCGTCACTGTGTAGTCAAGCAATACTTGAGCTGCGTCACTGTGTAGTGAAGCAATACTTGAGCTGCGTCACTGTGTAGTGAAGCAATACTTGAGCTGCGTCACTGTGTAGTGAAGCAATACTTGAGCTGCGTCACTGTGTAGTGAAGCAATACTTGAGCTGCGTCACTGTGTAGTGAAGCAATACTTGAGCTGCGTCACTGTGTAGTGAAGCAATACTTGAGCTGCGTCACTGTGTAGTGAAGCAATACTTGAGCTGCGTCACTGTGTAGTGAAGCAATACTTGAGCTGCGTCACTGTGTAGTGAAGCAATACTTGAGCTGCGTCACTGTGTAGTGAAGCAATACTTGAGCTGCGTCACTGTGTAGTGAAGCAATACTTGAGCTGCGTCACTGTGTAGTGAAGCAATACTTGAGCTGCGTCACTGTGTAGTGAAGCAATACTTGAGCTGCGTCACTGTGTAGTGAAGCAATACTTGAGCTGCGTCACTGTGTAGTGAAGCAATACTTGAGCTGCGTCACTGTGTAGTGAAGCAATACTTGAGCTGCGTCACTGTGTAGTGAAGCAATACTTGAGCTGCGTCACTGTGTAGTGAAGCAATATTTGAGCTGCGTCACTGTGTAGTGAAGCAATACTTGAGCTGCGTCACTGTGTAGTGAAGCAATACTTGAGCTGCGTCACTGTGTAGTGAAGCAATACTTGAGCTGCGTCACTGTGTAGTGAAGCAATACTTGAGCTGCGTCACTGTGTAGTGAAGCAATACTTGAGCTGCGTCACTGTGTAGTGAAGCAATACTTGAGCTGCGTCACTGTGTAGTGAAGCAATACTTGAGCTGCGTCACTGTGTAGTGAAGCAATACTTGAGCTGCGTCACTGTGTAGTGAAGCAATACTTGATCTGCGTCACTGTGTAGTGAAGCAATACTTGAGCTGCGTCACTGTGTAGTGAAGCAATACTTGAGCTGCGTCACTGTGTAGTGAAGCAATACTTGAGCTGCGTCACTGTGTAGTGAAGCAATACTTGAGCTGCGTCACTGTGTAGTGAAGCAATACTTGAGCTGCGTCACTGTGTAGTGAAGCAATACTTGAGCTGCGTCACTGTGTAGTAAAGCAATACTTGAGCTGCTTCACTGTGTAGTGAAGCAATACTTGAGCTGCGTCACTGTGTAGTGAAGCAACTGTGTAGTGACTTTGAGCTGCGTCACTGTGTAGTGAAGCAATACTTGAGCTGCGTCACTGTGTAGTGAAGCAATACTTGAGCTGCGTCTCTGTGTAGTGAAGCAATACTTGAGCTGCGTCACTGTGTAGTGAAGCAATACTTGAGCTGCGTCACTGTGTAGTGAAGCAATACTTGAGCTGCGTCACTGTGTAGTGAAGCAATACTTGAGCTGCGTCACTGTGTAGTGAAGCAATACTTGAGCTGCGTCACTGTGTAGTGAAGCAATACTTGAGCTGCGTCACTGTGTAGTGAAGCAATACTTGAGCTGCGTCACTGTGTAGTGAAGCAATACTTGAGCTGCGTCACTGTGTAGTGAAGCAATACTTGAGCTGCGTCACTGTGTAGTGAAGCAATACTTGAACTGCGTCACTGTGTAGTGAAGCAATACTTGAGCTGCGTCACTGTGTAGTGAAGCAATACTTGAGCTGCGTCACTGTGTAGTGAAGCAATACTTGAGCTGCGTCACTGTGTAGTGAAGCAATACTTGAGCTGCGTCACTGTGTAGTGAAGCAATACTTGAGCTGCGTCACTGTGTAGTGAAGCAATACTTGAGCTGCGTCACTGTGTAGTGAAGCAATACTTGAGCTGCGTCACTGTGTAGTGAAGCAATACTTGAGCTGCGTCACTGTGTAGTGAAGCAATACTTGAGCTGCGTCACTGTGTAGTGAAGCAATACTTGAGCTGCGTCACTGTGTAGTGAAGCAATACTTGAGCTGCGTCACTGTGCAGTGAAGCAATACTTGAGCTGCGTCACTGTGTAGTGAAGCAATACTTGAGCTGCGTCACTGTGTAGTGAAGCAATACTTGAGGTGTGTCACTGTGTAGTGAAGCAATACTTGAGGTGCGTCACTGTGTAGTGAAGCAATACTTGAGCTGCGTCACTGTGTAGTGAAGCAATACATGAGCTGTGTCACTGTGTAGCAAAGCAATACTTGAGCTGCGTCCATGAGTAGTGAAGCAATACTTGAGCTGCGTCACTGTGTAGTGAAGCAATACTTGAGCTGCGTCACTGTGTAGTGAAGCAATACTTGAGCTGCGTCACTGTGTAGTGAAGCAATATTTGAGCTGCGTCACTGTGTAGTGAAGCAATACTTGAGCTGCGTCACTGTGTAGTGAAGCAATACTTGAGCTGCGTCACTGTGTAGTGAAGCAATACTTGAGCTGCGTCACTGTGTAGTGAAGCAATACTTGAGCTGCGTCACTGTGTAGTGAAGCAATACTTGAGCTGCGTCACTGTGTAGTGAAGCAATACTTGAGCTGCGTCACTGTGTAGTGAAGCAATACTTGAGCTGCGTCACTGTGTAGTGAAGCAATACTTGAGCTGCGTCACTGTGTAGTGAAGCAATACTTGAGCTGCGTCACTGTGTAGTGAAGCAATACTTGAGCTGCGTCACTGTGTAGAGAAGCAATACTTGAGCTGCGTCACTGTGTAGTGAAGCAATACTTGAGCTGCGTAAATGTGTAGTGAAGCAATACTTGAGCTGCATCACTGTGTAGTGAAGCAATACTTGAGCTGCGTCACTGTGTAGTGAAGCAATACTTGAGCTGCGTCACTGTGTAGTGAAGCAATACTTGAGCTGCGTCACTGTGTAGTGAAGCAATACTTGAGCTGCGTCACTGTGTAGTGAAGCAATACTTGAGCTGCGTCACTGTGTAGTGAAGCAATACTTGAGCTGCGTCACTGTGTAGTGAAGCAATACTTGAGCTGCGTCACTGTGTAGTGAAGCAATACTTGAGCTGCGTCACTGTGTAGTGAAGCAATACTTGAGCTGCGTCACTGTGTAGTGAAGCAATACTTGAGCTGCGTCACTGTGTAGTGAAGCAATACTTGAGCTGCGTCACTGTGTAGTGAAGCAATACTTGAGCTGCGTCACTTGAGTGTAGTGAAGCAATACTTGAGCTGCGTCACTGTGTAGTGAAGCAATACTTGAGCTGCGTCACTGTTTAGTGAAGCAGTACTTGAGCTGCGACACTGTGTAGTGAAGCAATAGTTGAGCTGCGTCACTGTGTCGTGAGGGAATACGTGAGCTGCGTCACTGTGTAGTGAAGCAATACTTGAGCTGCGTCACTGTGTAGTGAAGCAATACTTGAGCTGCGTCACTGTGTAGTGAAGCAATACTTGAGCTGCGTCACTGTGTAGTGAAGCAATACTTGAGCTGCGTCACTGTGTAGTGAAGCAATACTTGAGCTGCGTCACTGTGTAGTGAAGCAATACTTGAGCTGCGTCACTGTGTAGTGAAGCAATACTTGAGCTGCGTCACTGTGTAGTGAAGCAATACTTGAGCTGCGTCACAGAGTAGTGAAGCAATACTTGAGCTGCGTCACTGTGTAGTGAAGCAATACTTGAGCTGCGTCACTGTGTAGTGAAGCAATACTTGAGCTGCGACACTGTGTAGTGAAGCAATACTTGAGCTGCGTCACTGTGTAGTGAAGCAATACTTGAGCTGCGTCACTGTGTAGTGAAGCAATACTTGAGCTGCGTCACTGTGTAGTGAAGCAATACTTGAGCTGCGTCACTGTGTAGTGAAGCAATACTTGAGCTGCGTCACTGTGTAGTGAAGCAATACTTGAGCTGCGTCACTGTGTAGTGAAGCAATACTTGAGCTGCGTCACTGTGTAGTGAAGCAATACTTGAGCTGCGTCACTGTGTAGTGAAGCAATACTTGAGCTGCGTCACTGTGTAGTGAAGCAATACTTGAGCTGCGTCACTGTGTAGTGAAGCAATACTTGAGCTGCGTCACTGTGTAGTGAAGCAATACTTGAGCTGCGTCACTGTGTAGTGAAGCAATACTTGAGCTGCGTCACTGTGTAGTGAAGCAATACTTGAGCTGCGTCACTGTGTAGTGAAGCAATACTTGAGCTGCGTCACTGTATAGTGAAGCAATACTTGAGCTGCGTCACTGTGTAGTGAAGCAATACTTGAGCTGCGTCACTGTGTAGTGAAGCAATACTTGGGCTGCGTCACTGTGTAGTGAAGATATACATGAGCTGCATCACTGTGTAGTGAAGCAATACTTGAGCTGCGTCACTGTGTAGTGAAGCAATACTTGAGCTGCGTCACTGTGTAGTGAAGCAATACTTGAGCTGCGTCACTGTGTAGTGAAGCAATACTTGAGCTGCGTCACTGTGTAGTGAAGCAATACTTGAGCTGCGTCACTGTGTAGTGAAGAAATACTTTAGCTGCGTCACTGTGCAGTGAAGCAATACTTGAACTGCGTCACTGTGTAGTGAAGCAATACTTGAGCTGCGTCACTGTGTAGTGAAGCAATACTTGAGCTGCGTCACTGTGTAGTGAAGCAATACTTGAGCCGTGTCACTGTGTAGTGAAGCAATACTTGAGCTGCGTCAATGTGTAGTGAAGCAATACTTCAGCCGCGTCACTGTGTAGTGAAGCAATGCTTGAGCTGCGTCACTGTGTAGTGCAGCAATACTTGAGCTGCGTCACTGTGTAGTGAAGCAATACTTGAGCTGCGTCACTGTGTAGTGAAGCAATACTTGAGCTGCGTCACTGTGTAGTGAAGCAATACTTGAGCTGCGTCACTGTGTAGTGAAGCAATACTTGAGCTGCGTCACTGTGTAGTGAAGCAATACTTGAGCTGCGTCACTGTGTAGTGAAGCAATACTTGAGCTGCGTCACTGTGTAGTGAAGCAATACTTGAGCTGCGTCACTGTGTAGTGAAGCAATACTTGAGCTGCGTCACTGTGTAGTGAAGCAATACTTGAGCTGCGTCACTGTGTAGTGAAGCAATACTTGAGCTGCGTCACTGTGTAGTGAAGCAATACTTGAGCTGCGTCACTGTGTAGTGAAGCAATACTTGAGCTGCGTCACTGTGTAGTGAAGCAATACTTGAGCTGCGTCACTGTGTAGTGAAGCAATACTTGAGCTGCGTCACTGTGTAGTGAAGCAATACTTGAGCTGTGTCACTGTGTAGTGAAGCAATACTTGAGCTGTGTCACTGTGTAGTGAAGCAATACTTGAGCTGTGTAGTGAAGCAATACTTGGGCTGCGTCACTGTGTAGTGAAGCAATACTTGAGCTGCGTCACTGTGTAGTGAAGCAATACTTGAGCTGCGTCACTGTGTAGTGAAGCAATACTTGAGCTGCGTCACTGTGTAGTGAAGCAATACTTGAGCTGCGTCACTGTGTAGTGAAGCAATACTTGAGCTGCGTCACTGTGTAGTGAAGCAATACTTGAGCTGCGTCACTGTGTAGTGAAGCAATACTTGAGCTGCGTCACTGTGTAGTGAAGCAATACTTGAGCTGCGTCACTGTGTAGTGAAGCAATACTTGAGCTGCGTCACTGTGTAGTGAAGCAATACTTGCGTCACTGTGTAGTGAAGCAATACTTGAGCTGCGTCACTGTGTAGTGAAGCAATACTTGAGCTGCGTCACTGTGTAGTGAAGCAATACTTGAGCTGCGTCACTGTGTAGTGAAGCAATACTTGAGCTGCGTCACTGTGTAGTGAAGCAATACTTGAGCTGCGTCACTGTGTAGTGAAGCAATACTTGAGCTGCGTCACTGTGTAGTGAAGCAATACTTGAGCTGCGTCACTGTGTAGTGAAGCAATACTTGAGCTGCGTCACTGTGTAGTGAAGCAATACTTGAGCTGCGTCACTGTGTAGTGAAGCAATACTTGAGCTGCGTCACTGTGTAGTGAAGCAATACTTGAGCTGCGTCACTGTGTAGTGAAGCAATACTTGAGTTGCGTCACTGTGTAGTGAAGCAATACTTGAGCTGCGTCACTGTGTAGTGAAGCAATACTTGAGCTGCGTCACTGTGTAGTGAAGCAATACTTGAGCTGCGTCACTGTGTAGTGAAGCAATACTTGAGCTGCGTCACTGTGTAGTGAAGCAATACTTGAGCTGCGTCACTGTGTAGTGAAGCAATACTTGAGCTGCGTCACTGTGTAGTGAAGCAATACTTGAGCTGCGTCACTGTGTAGTGAAGCAATACTTGAGCTGCGTCACTGTGTAGTGAAGCAATACTTGAGCTGCGTCACTGTGTAGTGAAGCAATACTTGAGCTGCGTCACTGTGTAGTGAAGCAATACTTGAGCTGCGTCACTGTGTAGTGAAGCAATACTTGAGCTGCGTCACTGTGTAGTGAAGCAATACTTGAGCTGCGTCACTGTGTAGTGAAGCAATACTTGAGCTGCGTCACTGTGTAGTGAAGCAATACTTGAGCTGCGTCACTGTGTAGTGAAGCAATACTTGAGCTGCGTCACTGTGTAGTGAAGCAATACTTGAGCTGCGTCACTGTGTAGTGAAGCAATACTTGAGCTGCGTCACTGTGTAGTGAAGCAATACTTGAGCTGCGTCACTTTGTTGTGAAGCAATACTTGAGCTGCGTCACTGTGTAGTGAAGCAATACTTGAGCTGCGTCACTGAGTAGTGAAGCAATACTTGAGCAATACTTGAGCTGCGTCACTGTGTAGTGAAGCAATACTTGAGCTGCGTCACTGTGTAGTGAAGCAATACTTGAGCTGCGTCACTGTGTAGTGAAGCAATAAGTGAGCTGCGTCACAGTGTAGTGAAGCAATACTTGAGCTGCGTCACTGTGTAGTGAAGCAATACTTGAGCTGCGTCACTGTGTAGTGAAGCAATACTTGAGCTGCGTCACTGTGTAGTGAAGCAATACTTGAGCTGCGTCACTGTGTAGTGAAGCAATACTTGAGCTGCGTCACTGTGTAGTGAAGCAATACTTGAGCTGCGTCACTGTGTAGTGAAGCAATACTTGCGTCAGCAATACTTGCTGCGTCACTGTGTAGTGAAGCAATACTTGTCAGTGTAGTGATGCAATACTTGCTGCGTCACTGTGTAGTGAAGCAATACTTGAGCTGCGTCACTGTGTAGTGAAGCAATACATGAGCTGCGTCACTGTGTAGTGAAGCAATACTTGAGCTGCGTCACTGTGTAGTGAAGCAATACATGAGCTGCGTCACTGTGTAGTGAAGCAATACTTGAGCTGCGTCACTGTGTAGTGAAGCAATACTTGAGCTGCGTCGCTGTGTAGTGATGCAATACTTGAGCTGCGTCTCTCTGTAGTGAAGCAACACTTGAGCTGTGCCACTGTGTAGTGAAGCAAAACTTGAGCTGCGTCACTCTGTAGTGAAGCAGTACTTGAGCTGCGTCACTGAGTAGTGAAACAATACTTGAGCTGCGTCACTGTGTAGTGAAGCAATACTTGAGCTGCGTCACTGTGTAGTGAAGCAATACTTGAGCTGCGTCACTGTGTAGTGAAGCAATACTTGAGCTGCGTCACTGTGTAGTGAAGCAAAACTTGAGATGCGTCACTGTGTAGTGAAGCAATACTTGAGGCGCGTCACTGTGCAGTGAAGCAATACTTCAGCTGCGTCAAAGTGTAGTGAAGCAATACTTGAGCTGAGTCACTGTGTAGTGAAGGATTACTTGAGCTGCGTCACTGTTTAGTGAAGCAATACTTTAGCTGCGTCACTGTGTACTGAAGCAATACTTGAGCCGTGTCACTGTGTAGTGAAGCAATACTTGAGCTGCGTCACTGTGTAGTGAAGCAATACTTGAGCCGCGTCACTGTGTAGTGAAGCAATGCTTGAGCTGCGTCACTGTGTAGTGCAGCAATACTTGAGCTGCGTCACTGTGTAGTGAAGCAATACTTGAGCTGCGTCACTGTGTAGTGAAGCAATACTTGAGCTGCGTCACTGTGTAGTGAAGCAATACTTGAGCTGCGTCACTGTGTAGTGAAGCAATACTTGAGCTGCATCACTGTGTAGTGACGCAATACTTGAGCTGCGTCACTGTGTAGTGAAGCAATACATGAGCTGCGTCACTGTGTAGTGAAGCAATACTTGAGTTGCGTCCCTAAGTAGTAAAGCAATACTTGAGCTGCGTCACTGTGTAGTGAAGCAATACTTGAGCTGCGTCACTGTGTAGTGAAGCAATACTTGAGCTGCATCACTGTGTAGTGAAGCAATACTTGAGCTGCGTCACTGTGTAGTGAAGCAATACTTGAGCTGCGTCACTGTGTAGTGAAGCAATACTTGAGCTGCATCACTGTGTAGTGACGCAATACTTGAGCTGCGTCACTGTGTACTGAAGCAATACATGAGCTGCGTCACTGTGTAGTGAAGCAATACTTGAGCTGCGTCCCTAAGTATTAAAGCAATACTTGAGCTGCGTCACTTTGTAGTGAAGCAATACTTGAGCTGCGTCACTGTGTAGTGAAGCAATACATGAGCTGCGTCACTGTGTAGTGAAGCAATACATGAGCTGCGTCACTGTATAGTGAAGCAATACTTGAGCTGCGTCACTGTGTAGTGAAGCAATACTTGAGCTGCGTCTCTCTGTAGTGAAGCAACACTTGAGCTGTGTCACTGTGTAGTGAAGCAAAACTTGAGCTGCGTCACTCTGTAGTGAAGCAGTACTTGAGCTGCGTCACTGTGTAGTGAAACAATACTTGAGCTGCGTCACTGTGTAGTGAAGCAATACATGAGCTGCGTCACTGTGTAGTGAAGCAATACTTGAGCTGCGTCACTGTGTAGTGAAGCAATACTTGAGCTGCGTCACTGTGTAGTGAAGCAAAACTTGAGATGCGTCACTGTGTAGTGAAGCAATACTTGAGGCGCGTCACTGTGCAGTGAAGCAATACTTCAGCTGCGTCAAAGTGTAGTGAAGCAATACTTGAGCTGAGTCACTGTGTAGTGAAGGATTACTTGAGCTGCGTCACTGTTTAGTGAAGCAATACTTTAGTTGCGTCACTGTGTACTGAAGCAATACTTGAGCCATGTCACTGTGTAGTGAAGCAATACTTGAGCTGCGTCACTGTGTAGTGAAGCAATACTTGAGCCGCGTCACTGTGTAGTGAAGCAATACTTGAGCTGCGTCACTGTGTAGTGAAGCAATACATGAGCTGCGTCACTGTGTAGTGAAGCAATACTTGAGTTGCGTCCCTAAGTAGTAAAGCAATACTTGAGCTGCGTCACTGTGTAGTGAAGCAATACTTGAGCTGCGTCACTGTGTAGTGATGCAATACTTGAGCTGTATCACTGTGTAGTGAAGCAATACTTGAGCTGCGTCACTGTGTAGTGAAGCAATACTTGAGCTGCGTCACTGTGTATTGAAGCAATACTTGAGCTGCGTCACTGTGTAGTGAAGCAATACTTGAGCTGCGTCACTGTGTAGTGAAGCAATACTTGAGCTGCGTCACTGTGTAGTGAAGCAATACTTGAGCTGCGTCACTGTGTAGTGAAGCAATACTTGAGCTGCGTCACTGTGTAGTGAAGCAATACTTGAGCTGCGTCACTGTGTAGTGAAGCAATACATGAGCTGCGTCACTGTGTTGTGAAGCAATACTTGAGCTGCGTCACTGTGTAGTGAAGCAATACTTGAGCTGCGTCACTGTGTAGTGAAGCAATACTTGAGCTGCGTCGCTGTGTAGTGATGCAATACTTGAGCTGCGTCTCTCTGTAGTGAAGCAACACTTGAGCTGCGTCACTGTGTAGTGAAGCAATACTTGAGCTGCGTCACTGTGTAGTGCAGCAATACTTGAGCTGCGTCACTGTGTAGTGAAGTAATACTTGAGCTGCGTCACTGTGTAGTGAAGCAATACTTGAGCTGCTTCACTATGTAGAGAAGCAATACTTGAGCTGCGTCACTGTGTAGTGAAGCAATACTTGAGCTGCATCACTGTGTAGTGACGCAATACTTGAGCTGCGTCACTGTGTAGTGAAGCAATACATGAGCTGCGTCACTGTGTAGTGAAGCAATACTTGAGCTGCATCACTGTGTAGTGAAGCAATACTTGAGCTGCGTCACTGTGTAGTGACGCAATACTTGAGACAGAGTCAGCAGTCACACTGAGAGGCCATGGTGGGTAGTAACACTCAGAGGAAGTTGGTAACACTGAAAGGTCTTAGTGTGTAGTAACACTCAGAGGAAGTTGATAACACTGAGAGGTCATGGTGGGTAGTAACACTCTGAGGACGTTGGTAACACTGAGAGTTCATGGTGGGTAGTAACACTCAGAGGACGTTGGTAACACTGAGAGGTAATGGTGGGTAGTAACACTCAGAGGACGTTGGTAACACTGAGAGGTCATGGTGGTTAGTAACACTCAGACGACGATGGTAACACTGAGAGGTCATGGTGGGTAGTAACACTCAGATGACGTTGGTAACACTGAGAGGTCATGGTGGGTAGTAACACTCAGAGGACGTTGGTAACACTGAGAGGTCATGGTGAGTAGTAACACTCAGAGGACGTTGGTAACACTGAGAGGTCATATAGGGTAGTAACACTCAGAGGACGTTGGTAACACTGAGATGTCATGGTGGGTAGTAACACACAGAGGACGTTGGTAACACTGAGAGGTCATGGTGGGTGAGTATTAATACTCAAAGGACGTTGGTAACACTGAGAGGTCATTGTGGGTAGTAACACTCAGAGGACGTTGGTAACACTGAGAGGTCATGGTGGGTAGTAACACTCAAAGGACGTTGGTAACACTGAGAGGTCATGGTGGGTAGTAACACTCAGAGGACGTTGGTAACACTGAGAGGTCATGGTGGGTAGTAACACTCAGAGGACGTTGGTAACACTGAGAGGTCATGGTGGTTAGTAACACTCAGAGGACGTTGGTAATACTGAGAGGTCATAGTGGGTAGTTTCACTCAGAGGACGTTGGTAACACTGAGAGGTCATGGTGGGTAGTAACTCTCAGAGGACGTTGGTAACACTGAGAGGTCATGGTGCGTAGTAACACTCAGAGGACGTTGGTAACACTGAGAGGTCATGGTGGATAGTAACACTCCGAGGACGTTGGTAACACTGAGAGGTCATGGTGGATAGTAACACTCAGAGGACGTTGGTAACACTGATTGTGCATGGTGGGTAGTAACACTCAGAGGACGTTGGTAACACTGAGAGGTCATGGTGGGTAGTAACACTCAGAGGACGTTGGTAACACTGAGATTTCATGGTGGGTATTAACACTCAGAGGACGTTGGGAACACTGAGAGGTCATGGTGGGTAGTAACACTCAGAGGACGTTGGTAACACTGAGAGGTCATGGTGGTTAGTAACACTCAGAGGACGTTGGTAACACTGAGATGTCATGGTGGGTAGTAACACTCAGAGGACGTTGGTAACACTGAGAGGTCATGGTGGGTAGTAACACTCAGAGGACGTTGGTAACACTGAGAGGTCATAGTGGGTAGTAACACTCATAGGACGTTGGTCACACTGAGAGGTCATGGTGGGTAGTAACACTCAGATGAAGTGGGTAACACTGAGAGGTCATTGTGGGTAGTAACACTCAGAGGACGTTGGTAACACTGAGAGGTCATGGTGGGTAGTAACACTCAGAGGACGTTGGTAACTCTGAGAGGCCATGGTGAGTAGTAACACTCAGAAGTCGTTGGTAACACTGAGAGGTCATTGTGGGTAGTAACACTCAGAGGAAGTTGGTAACACTGAGAGGTCATGGTGGGTAGTAATACTCAGAGGTCGTTGGTAACACTGAGAGGTCATGGTGGGTAGTAACACTCAGAGGAAGTTGGTAACACTGAGAGGTCATGGTGGATAGTAACACTCAGAGGACGTTGGTAACACTGAGAGGGCATGGTGGATAGTAACACTCAGAGCACGTTGGTAACACTGAGAGGTCATGGTGGGTAGTAACTCTCAGAGGACGTTGGTAACACTGAGAAGTCATGGTGGGTAGTAACACTCAGAGGACCTTGGTAACACTGAGAGGTCATGGTGGGTATTAACACTCAGAGGACGTTGGTAACACTGAGAGGTCATGGTGGGTATTAACACTCAGAGGACGTTGGTAACACTGAGAGGTCATGGTGGGTAGTAACACTCAGAGGACGTTGATAACAGTGAGAGGTCAAGGTGTATAGTAACACTCAGAGGACGTTGGTAACACTTAGAGGTCATGGTGGGTAGCAACACTCAGAGGACGTTGGTAACACTGAGAGGTCATGGAGGGTAGTAACACTCAGAGGACGTTGGTAACACTGAGAGGTCATGGTGGGTAGTAACACTCAGATGAGTAACACTGAGAGGTCATGGTGGGAAGAAACACTCATAGGACGTTGGTAACACTGAGAGGCCATGGTGGGTAGTAACACTCAGAGGAAGTTGGTAACATTGAGAGGTCATGGTGGGTAGTAACAGTCAGAAGACGTTGGTAACACTGAGAGGTCATGGTGGGTAGTAACACTCAGAGGACGTTGGTAACACTGAGAGGTCATGGTGGGTAGTAACACTCAGAGGACGTTGGTAACACTGAGAGGTCATGGTGGGTAGTAACACTCAGAGGACGTTGGTAACACTGAGAGGTCATGGTGGGTAGTAACACTAGGAGGAAGTTGGTAACACTGGGAGGTCATGGGGGGTAGTAACACTCAGAGGACGTTGGTAACACTGAGAGGTCATGGTGGGTAGTAACGCTCAGAGGAAGTTGGTAACACTGAGAGGTCATGGTGGGTATTAACACTCATAGGTCGTTGGTAACACTGAGAGGTCATGGTGGGTAGTAACATTCAGAGGACGTTGATAACACTGAGAGGTCATGGTGGGTAGTAACACTCGGAGGACGTTGGTAACACTGAGAGGTCATTGTGGATAGTAACACTCAGAGGACGTTGGTAACACTGAGAGGTCATGGAGGGTAGTAACACTCAGAGGACGTTGGTAACATTGAGAGGTCATGGTGGGTAGTAACACTCAGAGGACGTTGGTAACACTGAGAGGTCATGGTGGGTAGTAACACTCAGAGGACGTTAGTAACACTGAGAAGTCATAGTGGGTAGTAACACTCAGAGGACGTTGGTAACACTGAGAGGTCATGGTGGGTAGTAACACTCAGAAGACGTTGGTAACACTGAGAGGTCATGGTGGTTAGTAACACTCAGAGGACGTTGATAACACTGAGAGGTCATGGTGGGTAGTGACACAGAGAGGACGTTGGTAACACTGAGAGGTCATGGTGGGTAGTAACACTCAGAAGACGTTATTAACACTGAAAGGTCATGGTGGGTAGTAACACTCAGAGGACGTTGGTAACCCTGATAGGTCATGGTGGGTAGTAACACTCAGAGGACGTTGGTAACACTGAGAGGTCATGGTGGGTAGTAACACTCAGAGGACGTTGGTAACACTGAGAGGTCAATGTGGGTAGTAACACTCAGAGGACGTTGGTAACACTGAGAGGTCATGATGGGTAGTAACACTCAGAGGACGTTGGTAACACTGAGAGGTCATGGTGATTAGTAACACTCAGAGGACGTTGGTAACACTGAGAGGTCATGGTGGCTAGTAACACTCAGAGGACGTTGGTAACACTGAGAGGTCATGGTGGGTAGTAACACTCAGAGGACGTTGGTAACACTGAGAGGTCATGGTGAGTAGTAACACTCAGAGGACGTTTGTAGCACTGAGAGGTCATGGTGGGTAGTAACACTCAGAGGATGTTGGTAACACTGAGAGGTCATGGTGGTTAGTTACACTCAGAGGACGTTGGTAACACTGAGAGGTCAGTGTGGGTAGTAACACTCAGAGGACGTTGGTAACACCTTCACCTGCACTCCACCTCCTCTAGCGTTACCGTTCTGTGTTGATAGAAACATCACATGATAACAAATATTCATACATATTCTAATGCATTGAAATATACATATACAAGTGCTGGTATATGCTAATTGCAAAGTCAAATATTCAATATCACAAAATTATGATTTCATGTAAGCGTGTGAGTGTGCTCGCGCATTCATACACCACCACAAAAGCACGTACACTTATGCACGTACACTCGCCCATACGCCGCCTTTCACACATACACACTTACGCTAGTGTACATGTGCAGTTTTAGGCTAGCGCAGGATATTTTTTTTTTCTTTTTTTTTGCTAAATAGAAAGAGAGTCCGAGTGGTAATTAATAACGTGTAGTTTCCATGAGCATTCACATAAACAAAAGAAAATCGAGTTCAGAAAATCACAGTATAAAACATTGTTTGAGCACTGGTTGGCAAGGATGAAGAGCCCCTCTCATGAGCTGTGGTTGGCAAGGATGAAGAGTCCCTCTCATGAGCTGTGGTTGGCAAGGATGAAGAGTCCCTCTCATGAGCTGTGGTTGGCAAGGATGAAGAGTCCCTCTCATGAGCTGTGGTTGGCAAGGATGAAGAGTCCATCTCATGAGCTGTTGTTGGCAAGGATGAAGAGTCCCTCTCATGAGCTGTTATTGGCAAGGATGAAGAGTCCCTCTCATGAGGTGTGGTTAGCAAGGATGAAGAGTCCCTCTCATGAGCTGTGGTTGGCAAGGATGAAGAGCCCCTCTCATGAGCTGTGGTTGGCAAGGATGAAGAGTCCCTCTCATGAGCTGTGGTTGGCAAGGATGAAGAGTCCCTCTCATGAGCTGTGGTTGGCAAGGATGAAGAGTCCCTCTCATGAGCTGTTGTTGGCAAGGATGAAGAGTCCCTCTCATGAGCTGTTGTTGGCAAGGATGAAGAGTCCCTCTCATGAGGTGTGGTTGGCAAGGATGAAGAGTCCCTCTCATGAGCTGTGGTTGGCAAGGATGAAGAGCCCCTCTCATGAGCTGTGGTTGGCAAGGATGAAGAGTCCCTCTCATGAGCTGTGGTTGGCAAGGATGAAGAGTCCCTCTCATGAGCTGTGGTTGGCAAGGATGAAGAGTCCCTCTCATGAGCTGTGGTTGGCAAGGATGAAGAGTCCTCTCATGAGCTGTGGTTGGCAAGGATGAAGAGTCCCTCTCATGAGCTGTTGTTGGCAAGGATGAAGAGTCCCTCTCATGAGGTGTGGTTGGCAAGGATGAAGAGTCCCTCTCATGAGCTGTGGTTGGCAAGGATGAAGAGTCCCTCTCATGAGCTGTGGTTGGCAAGGATGAAGAGTCCCTCTCATGAGCTGTGGTTGGCAAGGATCTAGAGTCCCTCTCATGAGCTATGGTTGGCAAGGATCTCATGAGCTATGGTTGGCAAGGATGATGAGTCCCTCTCATGAGCTGTGGTTGGCAAGGATGAAGAGTCCCTCTCATGAGCTGTGGTTGGCAAGGATGAAGAGTCCCTCTCATGAGCTGTGGTTGGCAAGGATGAAGAGTCCTCTCATGAGCTGTGGTTGGCAAGGATGAAGAGTCCCTCTCATGAGCTGTTGTTGGCAAGGATGAAGAGTCCCTCTCATGAGGTGTGTTTGGCAAGGATGAAGAGTCCCTCACATGAGCTGTGGTTGGCAAGGATGAAGAGCCCCTCTCATGAGCTGTGGTTGGCAAGGATGAAGAGTCCCTCTCATGAGCTGTGGTTGGCAAGGATGAAGAGTCCCTCTCATGAGCTGTGGTTGGCAAGGATGAAGAGTCCTTCTCATGAGCTGTGGTTGGCAAGGATGAAGAGTCCTCTCATGAGCTGTGGTTGGCAAGGATGAAGAGTCCCTCTCATGAGCTATTGTTGGCAAGGATGAAGAGTCCCTCTCATGAGGTGTGGTTGGCAAGGATGAAGAGTCCCTCTCATGAGCTGTGGTTGGCAAGGATGAAGAGTCCCTCTCATGAGCTGTGGTTGGCAAGGATGAAGAGTCCCTCTCATGAGGTGTGGTTGGCAAGGATGAAGAGTCCCTCTCATGAGCTGTGGTTGGCAAGGATGAAGAGCCCCTCTCATGAGCTGTGGTTGGCAAGGATGAAGAGTCCCTCTCATGAGGTGTGGTTGGCAAGGATGAAGAGTCCCTCTCATGAGCTGTGGTTGGCAAGGATGAAGAGTGCCTCTCATGAGCTGTGGTTGGCAAGGATGAAGAGTCCTCTCATGAGCTGTGGTTGGCAAGGATGAAGAGTCCCTCTCATGAGCTGTTGTTGGCAATGATGAAGAGTCCCTCTCATGAGGTGTGGTTGGCAAGGATGAAGAGTCCCTCTCATGAGCTGTGGTTGGCAAGGATGAAGAGTCCCTCTCATGAGCTGTGGTTGGCAAGGATGAAGAGTCCCTCTCATGAGCTGTGGTTGGCAAGGATCTAGAGTCCCTCTCATAAGCTATGGTTGGCAAGGATGATGAGTCCCTCTCATGAGCTGTGGTTGGCAAGGATGAAGAGTCCCTCTCATGAGCTGTGGTTGGCAAGGATGAAGAGTCCCTCTCATGAGCTGTGGTTGGCAAGGATGAAGAGTCCCTCTCATGAGCTGTGGTTGGCAAGGATGAAGAGTCCCTCTCATGAGCTGTGGTTGGCAAGGATGAAGAGTTCCCTCTCATGAGGTGTGGTTGGCAAGGATGAAGAGTCCCTCTCATGAGCTGTGGTTGGCAAGGATGAAGAGTCCCTCTCATGAGCTGTGGTTGGCAAGGATGAAGAGTCCCTCTCATGAGCTGTGGTTGGCAAGGATGAAGAGTCCCTCTCATAAGCTGTGGTTGGCAAGGATGAAGAGTCCTCTCATAAGCTGTGGTTGGCAAGGATGAAGAGTCCCTCTCATGAGCTGTGGTTGGCAAGGATGAAGAGTCCCTCTCATGAGGTGTGGTTAGCAAGGATGAAGAGTCCCTCTCATGAGCTGTGGTTGGCAAGGATGAAGAGCCCCTCTCATGAGCTGTGGTTGGCAAGGATGAAGAGTCCCTCTCATGAGCTGTGGTTGGCAAGGATGAAGAGTCCTCTCATGAGCTGTGGTTGGCAAGGATGAAGAGTCCCTCTCATGAGCTGTTGTTGGCAAGGATGAAGAGTCCCTCTCATGAGGTGTGGTTAGCAAGGATGAAGAGTCCCTCTCATGAGCTATTGTTGGCAAGGATGAAGAGCCCCTCTCATGAGCTGTGGTTGGCAAGGATGAAGAGTCCCTCTCATGAGCTGTGGTTGGCAAGGATGAAGAGTCCCTCTCATGAGCTGTGGTTGGCAAGGATGAAGAGTCCCTCTCATGAGCTGTGGTTGGCAAGGATGAAGAGTCCGTCTCATTAGCTGTTGTTGGCAAGGATGAAGAGTCCCTCTCATGAGCTGTTGTTGGCAAGGATGAAGAGTCCCTCTCATGAGGTGTGGTTGGCAAGGATGAAGAGTCCCTTTCATGAGCTGTGGTTGGCAAGGAAGAAGAGCCCCTCTCATGAGCTGTGGTTGGCAAGGATGAAGAGTCCCTCTCATGAGCTGTGGTTTGCAAGGATGAAGAGTCCTCTCATGAGCTGTGGTTGGCAAGGATGAAGAGTCCCTCTCATGAGCTGTGGTTGGCAAGGATGAAGAGTTCCTCTCATGAGCTGTTGTTGGCAAGGATGAAGAGTCCCTCTCAAGAGGTGTGGTTGGCAAGGATGAAGAGTCCCTCTCATGAGCTGTGGTTGGCAAGGATGAAGAGTCCCTCTCATGAGCTGTGGTTGGCAAGGATGAAGAGTCCCTCTCATGAGCTGTGGTTGGCAAGGATCTAGAGTCCCTCTCATGAGCTATGGTTGGCAAGGATGATGAGTCCCTCTCATGAGCTGTGGTTGGCAAGGATGAAGAGTCCCTCTCATGAGTTGTGGTTGGCAAGGATGAAGAGTCCCTCTCATGAGCTGTGGTTGGCAAGGATGAAGAGTCCCTCTCATGAGGTGTGGTTGGCAAGGATGAAGAGTCCCTCTCATGAGCTTTTGTTGGCAAGGATGAAGAGTCCCTCTCATGAGCTGTTGTTGGCAAGGATGAAGAGTCCCTCTCATGAGGTGTGGTTGGCAAGGATGAAGAGTCCCTCTCATGAGCTGTGGTTGGCAAGGATGAAGAGCCCCTCTCATGAGCTGTGGTTGGCAAGGATGAAGAGTCCCTCTCATGAGGTGTGGTTGGCAATGATGAAGAGTCCCTCTCATGAGGTGTGGTTGGCAAGGATGAAGAGTCCCTCTCATGAGCTGTGGTTGGCAAGGATGAAGAGTCCCTCTCATGAGCTGTGGTTGGCAAGGATGAAGAGTCCCTCTCATGAGCAGTGGTTGGCAAGGATCTAGAGTCCCTCTCATAAGCTATGGTTGGCAAGGATGATGAGTCCCTCTCATGAGCTGTGGTTGGCAAGGATGAAGAGTCCCTCTCATGAGCTGTGGTTGGCAAGGATGAAGAGTCCCTCTCATGAGCTGTGGTTGGCAAGGATGAAGAGTCCTCTCATGAGCTGTGGTTGGCAAGGATGAAGAGTCCCTCTCATGAGCTGTTGTTGGCAAGGATGAAGATTCCCTCTCATGAGGTGTGGTTGGCAAGGATGAAGAGTCCCTCTCATGAGCTGTGGTTGGCAAGGATGAAGAGTCCCTCTCATGAGCTGTGGTTGGCAAGGATGAAGAGTCCCTCTCATGAGCTGTATTTGGCAAGGATGAAGAGTCCCTCTCATGAGCTGTGGTTGGCAAGGATGAAGAGTCCTCTCATAAGCTTTGGTTGGCAAGGATGAAGAGTCCCTCTCATGAGCTGTGGTTGGCAAGGATGAAGAGTCCCTCTCATGAGGTGTGGTTAGCAAGGATGAAGAGTCCCTCTCATGAGCTGTGGTTGGCAAGGATGAAGAGCCCCTCTCATGAGCTGTGGTTGGCAAGGATGAAGAGTCCCTCTCATGAGCTGTGGTTGGCAAGGATGAAGAGTCCTCTCATGAGCTGTGGTTGGCAAGGATGAAGAGTCCCTCTCATGAGCTGTTGTTGGCAAGGATGAAGAGTCCCTCTCATGAGGTGTGGTTAGCAAGGATGAAGAGTCCCTCTCATGAGCTATTGTTGGCAAGGATGAAGAGCCCCTCTCATGAGCTGTGGTTGGAAAGGATGAAGAGTCCCTCTCATGAGCTGTGGTTGGCAAGGATGAAGAGTCCCTCTCATGAGCTGTGGTTGGCAAGGATGATGAGTCCCTCTCATGAGCTGTGGTTGGCAAGGATGAAGAGTCCCTCTCATTAGCTGTTGTTGACAAGGATGAAGAGTCCCTCTCATGAGCTGTTGTTGGCAAGGATGAAGAGTCCCTCTCATGAGGTGTGGTTGGCAAGGATGAAGAGTCCCTTTCATGAGCTGTGGTTGGCAAGGACGAAGAGCCCCTCTCATGAGCTGTGGTTGGCAAGGATGAAGAGTCCCTCTCATGAGCTGTGGTTTGCAAGGATGAAGAGTCCCTCTCATGAGCTGTGGTTGGCAAGGATGAAGAGTCCCTCTCATGAGCTGTGGTTGGCAAGGATGAAGAGTCCTCTCATGAGCTGTGGTTGGCAAGGATGAAGAGTCCCTCTCATGAGCTGCTGTTGGCAAGGATGAAGAGTCCCTCTCATGAGGTGTGGTTGGCAAGGATGAAGAGTCCCTCTCATGAGCTGTGGTTGGCAAGGATGAAGAGTCCCTCTCATGAGCTGTGGTTGGCAAGGATGAAGAGTCCCTCTCATGAGCTGTGGTTGGCAAGGATCTAAAGTCCCTCTCATGAGCTATGGTTGGCAAGGATGATGAGTCCCTCTCATGAGCTGTGGTTGGCAAGGATGAAGAGTCCCTCTCATGAGCTGTGGTTGGCAAGGATGAAGAGTCCCTCTCATGAGCTGTGGTTGGCAAGGATGAAGAGTCCCTCTCATGAGCTGTGGTTGGCAAGGATGAAGAGTCCCTCTCATGAGGTGTGGTTGGCAAGGATGAAGAGTCCCTCTCATGAGTTGTTGTTGGCAAGGATGAAGAGTCCCTCTCATGAGCTGTTGTTGGCAAGGATGAAGAGTCCCTCTCATGAGGTGTTGTTGGCAAGGATGAAGAGTCCCTCTCATGAGCTGTGGTTGGCAAGGATGAAGAGCCCCTCTCATGAGCTGTGGTTGGCAAGGATGAAGAGTCCCTCTCATGAGCTGTGGTTGGCAAGGATGAAGAGTCCCTCTCATGAGCTGTGGTTGGCAAGGATTAAGAGTCCCTCTCATGAGCTGTGGTTGGCAAGGATGAAGAGTCCTCTCATGAGCTGTGGTTGGCAAGGATGAAGAGTCCCTCTCATGAGCTGTTGTTGGCAAGGATGAAGAGTCCCTCTCATGAGGTGTGGTTGGCAAGGATGAAGAGTCCCTCTCATGAGCTGTGGTTGGCAAGGATGAAGAGTCCCTCTCATGAGCTGTGGTTGGCAAGGATGAAGAGTCCCTCTCATGAGCTGTGGTTGGCAAGGATGAAGAGTCCCTCTCATGAGCTGTGGTTGGCAAGGATGAAGAGTCCCTCTCATGAGCTGTGGTTGGCAAGGATGAAGAGTCCCTCTCATGAGCTGTGGTTGGCAAGGATGAAGAGTCCCTCTCATGAGCTGTGGTTGGCAAGGATGAAGAGTCCCTCTCATGAGCTGTGGTTGGCAAGGATGAAGAGTCCCTCTCATGAGCTGTGGTTGGCAAGGATGAAGAGTCCCTCTCATGAGGTGTGGTTGGCAAGGATGAAGAGTCCCTCTCATGAGCTGTGGTTGGCAAGGATGAAGAGTCCCTCTCATGAGCTGTGGTTGGCAAGGATGAAGAGTCCCTCTCATGAGCTGTGGTTGGCAAGGATGAAGAGTCCCTCTCATGAGCTGTGGTTGGCAAGGATGAAGAGTCCCTCTCATGAGCTGTGGTTGGCAAGGATGAAGAGTCCCTCTCATGAGCTGTGGTTGGCAAGGATGAAGAGTCCCTCTCATGAGCTGTGGTTGGCAAGGATGAAGAGTCCCTCTCATGAGCTGTGGTTGGCAAGGATGAAGAGTCCCTCTCATGAGCTGTGGTTGGCAAGGATGAAGAGTCCCTCTCATGAGCTGTGGTTGGCAAGGATGAAGAGTCCCTCTCATGAGCTGTGGTTGGCAAGGATGAAGAGTCCCTCTCATGAGTTGGCAAGGATGAAGAGTCCCTCTCATGAGCTGTGGTTGGCAAGGATGAAGAGTCCCTCTCATGAGCTGTGGTTGGCAAGGATGAAGAGTCCCTCTCATGAGCTGTGGTTGGCAAGGATGAAGAGTCCCTCTCATGAGCTGTGGTTGGCAAGGATGAAGAGTCCCTCTCATGAGCTGTGGTTGGCAAGGATGAAGAGTCCCTCTCATGAGCTGTGGTTGGCAAGGATGAAGAGTCCCTCTCATGAGCTGTGGTTGGCAAGGATGAAGAGTCCCTCTCATGAGCTGTGGTTGGCAAGGATGAAGAGTCCCTCTCATGAGGTGTGGTTGGCAAGGATGAAGAGTCCCTCTCATGAGCTGTGGTTGGCAAGGATGAAGAGTCCCTCTCATGAGCTGTGGTTGGCAAGGATGAAGAGTCCCTCTCATGAGCTGTGGTTGGCAAGGATGAAGAGTCCCTCTCATGAGCTGTGGTTGGCAAGGATGAAGAGTCCCTCTCATGAGCTGTGGTTGGCAAGGATGAAGAGTCCCTCTCATGAGCTGTGGTTGGCAAGGATGAAGAGTCCCTCTCATGAGCTGTTGTTGGCAAGGATGAAGAGTCCCTCTCATGAGCTGTGGTTGGCAAGGATGAAGAGTCCCTCTCATGAGCTGTGGTTGGCAAGGATCTAGAGTCCCTCTCATGAGCTATGGTTGGCAAGGATGACGAGTCCCTCTCATGAGCTGTGGTTGGCAAGGATGAAGAGTCCCTCTCATGAGCTGTGGTTGGCAAGGATGAAGAGTCCCTCTCATGAGCTGTGGTTGGCAAGGATGAAGAGTCCTCTCATGAGCTGTGGTTGGCAAGGATGAAGAGTCCCTCTCATGAGCTGTTGTTGGCAAGGATGAAGAGTCCCTCTCATGAGGTGTGGTTGGCAAGGATGAAGAGTCCCTCTCATGAGCTGTGGTTGGCAAGGATGAAGAGTCCCTCTCATGAGGTGTGGTTGGCAAGGATGAAGAGTCCCTCTCATGAGCTGTGGTTGGCAAGGATGAAGAGTCCTCTCATGAGCTGTGGTTGGCAAGGATGTAGAGTCCCTCTCATGAGCTGTGGTTGGCAAGGATGAAGAGTCCCTCTCATGAGCTGTGGTTGACAAGGATGAAGAGTCCCTCTCATGAGCTGTGGTTGGCAAGGATGAAGAGTCCCTCTCATGAGCTGTGGTTGGCAAGGATGAAGAGTCCCTCTCATGAGGTGTGGTTGGCAAGGATGAAGAGTCCCTCTCATGAGCTGTGCTTGGCAAGGATGAAGAGTCTCTCTCATGAGGTGTGGTTGGCAAGGATGAAGAGTCCCTCTCATGAGCTGTGGTTGGCAAGGATGAAGAGTCCCTCTCATGAGCTGTGGTTGGCAAGGATGAAGAGTCCCTCTCATGAGCTGTGGTTGGCAAGGATGAAGAGTCCCTCTCATGAGCTGTGGTTGGCAAGGATGAAGAGTCCCTCTCATGAGCTGTGGTTGGCAAGGATGAAGAGTCCTCTCATGAGCTGTGGTTGGCAAGGATGAAGAGTCCCTCTCATGAGCTGTGGTTGGCAAGGATGAAGAGTCCCTCTCATGAGCTGTGGTTGGCAAGGATGAAGAGTCCCTCTCATGAGCTGTGGTTGGCAAGGATGAAGAGTCCCTCTCATGAGCTGTGGTTGGCAAGGATGAAGAGTCGCTCTCATGAGCTGTGGTTGGCAAGGATGAAGAGTCCCTCTCATGAGCTGTGGTTGGCAAGGATGAAGAGTCCCTCTCATGAGCTGTGGTTGGCAAGGATGAAGAGTCCTTCTCATGAGCTGTGGTTGGTAAGGATGAAGATGGCAACGCCCGAAGAACTTAGAAAATGAAACGTCTTAGAGAGGAGAGGAAGATTCATTCCGGGAACAATAACAGAAGACTGCCTGCAAGGAAGAGATCAGTTACAGTGAAGAGGATACCTGCTTCAACGAAGAGGTAACCAGCTGCAACGAAGAGAAAACGAGCTGCAACGGACAGGAGGAGACTGCTGCAACAAACACAAGACCACCTGCAACAAAGAGATCAGCTACAACAAACACAAGACCAGCTGCAACAAACAAGACCAGCTGCAACAAACACAAGACCATCTACAACAGACACAAGACCAGCGGCAATGAACAGAAGACCAGTATTAACAAACAGAAGACCAGCTACAACAAACAGGAGACCAGCTACGACGAAGAAGAGAACAGTCACAAATTAAAAGGAGATAAATCACTGGTCTGGAAACTAAGGACCAGGAAAAGATAGAAGCTGAAAATGAAGAAGCACCAAACAGCAACTTTGGTGACAGTCATTACATTGGCTGTGTTGCTTGACAAATGTTGGGTGTTTATTGAGGGCACAAATAAAGCCAGTATGGAAATAAAGCATATATATTTTAAAGGCGATTTCTGCATCAGATTCATTGACTAGATTTTTTGTAGCAGAGGACAGTGATAAAAATATTATTTATAGATCAAGAAATATTATGACTTGTAATGCTATCAACCCTATTAATTGCCTCAGTGCTGGAGGAAATGACGTTCATAAGCATAGAAAAGTGAACCTGATTAGCATCTATCGGACAAAAATAAACATAATTTGAAAGAAGTGAAGGATCCCTATACAATATGCCATTTTGACTGGTAAGAATGAGATGAAATGGTATCAAGAGTAATTTCTGCTAATTAGTAAATGAACAATCACAGTAAAGACATTGCAACTGGGATTCACTTCTATGGCAGGAATGAAATGTATGACAGTGATGAGATACATTTAACTAGGGCAGAGTAGCAGCACTAGCCAGTACAGCAGAAGGGGCTTGTTTATGCTGCAGGTTGGGCACTAAACTAGAAATGGGTAGAAGTATAGTAGGACTATAAACTTGTGGAGAATATATTGTCAAGACAATTATACATGAGAGAGAAAATAATACTGTTACTTAACATCAAGCAACACAATGGAAAGAAACTCAGTCAGTAATGATAATATAAAAAAAATAAATAATGGAGAAGCAAAAATTTAAAGGGAAAAGAATGCTGAAGCAAAGCATAGCATTTATTATACGAACACTGACAGCAAAGAAGCAAGATGAATAAACTGAGACTCGTTGCATGTTATGGAAAAGATGATATTGTTGCAAAAACCGAGAAGTGGGTTAATTTGGAAATTAGGACGTCTCTTCCAAATGCTCTATTTTAGAGTTTAATTTAGTCCTCTTTAATAAAAACAATGAGATGAGATGTGGAGTGGAGGTATACTGGCTGCTATCAAAAAGTTCCTGAGACTTCCATAAAGTTGTTTTCCTGGAAGTACTCTCCTTGGGAGGCTATACACTGATCTTAGCACATCTGACACTTTTTGAAACATTTCTGGAATTCTTCTTTCTTAATAATACCTAGTGTGATCAGCGATTCAGCTTGAAATTCCTCCAAGTCGTTCAAACACCATCTGTATCATCCCTTGAAGAGAAAGAAGTCACAGGGGGCTAGAATTGGGGATTAAGGAAAATAGTCGACGATTGTCACGGAGATTCTGACTAGAAAACTATAGTGTTGTTGGTACTGAGTCAGAAAGCTGTGCACAAATTTTACAGCCACTCGCCGGCTCATGTTCCAATTATCAAATTCCCACAACACTTGCATTGTCATGGACTCTGACGACTCTCTTCATGAACAGTCTTCCTCACTTTTTCACTGGACGACCAGAGTATTCATCATCCTGAACTGACGTTCATCAAACTCTCAGATGAGAAACTCATTCAAAACACTATGTGAACCCCATTGTTTCGTCGCCACTTGTTAGATGAATCATTTTGTGAGTTTCACTAGACGTTGTACTGAGCAGGAAACAGAATTTTACACGCACACACACAGTTATTTTTTTTTTAATTTCATTCACATAAACAAAAAACTGCAACAATGCACTGACAACACGATCAAAAATAACCGGGTAATTTTACTGGAATAACTAACCGACCACACTAAAACTCGCCATACTGCGCAGGGTAGCAGAGAAATCTACGCTGTTGTCATATTTCACCCAGGAAGCGAGCGAGATAATTCGAGTTTGGGAACTTTTCAATAGCACCTTCTTTGTCCCTGGAAAACTGAATGGCTGCATAAACAAGCAAGTACAATAACCAAAGGGACAGAAAGAATCTGCATGAAGAATTTCAAAAGAATATGAAAAAGTTATTTACGCTGTCTCATACTGACTCCAGAACTTAGAAAGCGACATGGCGATGCATCTTTGGGTCGAAATCTTTAAGGATTCAGGAACGGATAATGTAGAAATTGTAGGTGATAATAATATTTATTAATACTGATTAGAATTATTTAATTAGTTATATATACTTTTTGTTAGTATATGATTGCATTTTGAAGCAGTATGTAAGAGAATTTCCTTTATTTTTTGCCAAATAAGGAAACCCTGATAAATAATGATTTCATGTCGGTCTTCACTCAAAAAAACTCAAATTATATCAGATCCATTAATAATTAATTATAAAGAGCTCAAAATAATATGTAATATTTCAGTCACAAGGGAGATTGTTATGAAATATGCAAACAGATTAAAACGAAATAATTCCCAGATGACTGATTATTTTTAAGCAACTGAACATACAGGCTTACAACTGTTATCCTTCCTCTGCTTATTGCAGAGCCACGACCTATTTAAGATATACTAACACCCTTTGGGATGTGACCCACAATAGTCAATTAACACCTAAATACCTAATTACTAAGTGAAGAGAGACAACAGGATAAGGAAACGTTCCCAGCGTTTGCACACATGCCGAGGCTCGAGCCAAGAGTCCTCAGTATGTGAGCTATGGGCGCTACCAGCTGAGCCAGAGGGCAAGAAAATAATATAGGATTAGATTCACAATACACACGCATTGCTCATGTATGTGTATAAACACTCATCTATGTTTTCGTCTGTTTTATTAATAGTTCTCGTTCTTATATAATTTCCGTTTAATTTCCATGGAAAAGTGGAAAATATTTCTTTCTCAGTAAGTCATGCGTTTCATAAAAGGCGACTAAAATGCGACGAGCAAAGGGCTAGAGTGACGAGGTGCGGTGGAAAAAGTTAATAAGTGAGAGAAGTGAGGGAAGGTAAAATGAAAGCAAAGGAAACAATGGGTGATTTTCTGTCAACAAATCTTCATGAAAATAAGAAAAACTTTTGCAGTGAAATTAATAATTTGAGGACGCGAAGAGAGCAAATAGATATAACAGGGTAAAAAGGCGGTAGTTATTAAATTGGGAGTCAGAGGCATTGTGAAGATCCAGGGAATAGTTTGAAGCGCTGTGAAATATTGATGAAGAGAGACAGTGATTTTCATGCAATGGACAGGGAGGTATAAAATCTTTTAGGAGTGAGTAAGAATCAGATGGAAGTGTGAGGGAGGTTCATGACGTAGTGGGTAGACTGAAAAGGTAAAGAGCAATAATAAAAGCAGGAATAGTTTCTTCGTCTGTTCAACAAATGTTTCAAAGGGGGAAAGGTACCTAGGGATTGGTAGAGAGCATGTATAGTTCCTGTGTATAAATGATTAAGAAAGAACATAGAATGTAAGAATTATATTGAAATAAACCTGTTGAGTATACTAGGTAATATGTACGGTAATTATTGAAAGAATTAAGGGTAAGACAGAGAGCAGGATCGCAGACAAACAAGATTTTTGGAAGAGTAGATGTGTAGACCAAGTGATTACATAGATGCATATAAGAGAACAACATTTTGATAAAGGTAAGGGCGTTTTCATTGCATTTGTTGATTTAGAAAATGCATATGATAGGATAGTGGAGCATTGTGGCAGCTACTGCAAGTGTAAGGAACTGTAGGTTACCGAAAGCAGTTAAGACATTTTTATGAGGCTTCTGAGGCTTAGATTATGGTATGTAGGGGAGAAGGAAACTATTTTCCAGTAAAAGCAGGCCTTAGATAGGGATGTATGATGTCAACATAGTTGCTTAACGTATTTAAAGATGGGGTTGTAAAAAAATTGAATGCTAAGGCTTTGGGGTGAGATGTGTCATTAAAAGATATTTTTTTACATAAAGTTAGACTTGTCACAGTTGCTTTTTGCCGATGACGCGGTGTTCTTGTGGATGAAACTAAAAGTGATCTTTAGAAAAAGCAAGGTGATGAGTGTATCAAAAAATTAGGCAATGAAAGATTACATATCAGATGGAAAGGAGGGAAGGAGTAGTAGGAAGTGAATGTTTTCCAGAGGGGTTTGTGATAGATTAGATGATCCATAGAAATGGCGATAGAGAAATGTTGCCCAGTGCAGTGTAGCATCTCTAAACATGGAGAATAAAAATCGCAACACCGTGGCAGGAACAATTCACAGATAACCTGAACATAGGAGATTGAAACCAATGATGACATTTAGGTTCGGCTTGGACTATTATTTGTTTACTTATACATGAAGGATAATAGGGGGACTGTACTAGAGTGTAGTACTACCAACACTCTTACACTGAAGTGAAGTATGGGTTTTAAACCTTGCAGCGATGAGTAGTCTAGATACAATGGAGATGTCGTGTATGAGGACAATGTGAGGTGTGAATATTATGTAAGCATTTGTGAACGAGTCTGTAGGCAAGCGGTTTTTATGACTTTACATGCTGCTGGACTGGGAGCAATGTGATATATATGAAAGGAAGTACGATGTTTGCGCTCTGGAGAAGTGAGAATACTACACTTAAGAGGGTTGTTTGAGCTGTAATATCTGTTAATAAGTCATTGAGTGGTGGTGGTGGAAAAGTTTATTTTTCGGGTTATTCTGTCTCCGTGGGAGAATAAAATCGAATAAATAATAAGAAATGAGAAAGCACCTCGGTGAATAAACTTAATACATTGGTTATAAAATAGATATGACTGTGTTCATTTAAATCAAAATGTCTATAATTGGTGAAATAGACAATGAAGACCTTTGCTTGTGCCACGTTTCTTCCAACACTAAACTTTATCAATTACATATCAAAAATGAAAGACATTATCTAAAAGATTCCACAGAGGTTGACGTCACTCGTTTAAAAAATACTTGCTCAGGTGTAAGAAAAGGTCGTGAAGTGAAGATAAAGTTGTGCAAGAAGTGTACTGGCCAGTACTATTGTTAGTGGACACTGGCTGTGGCCGTTGTCAAAGTTAATAGCACATTGCAATGCTTGATATAATAATCAACGACTGGAGGCATTTTCTCTGTTTGTCGTGTTCCATGAAACAAATCAATGGGGTATATAATATATCCATTCCCATAGCGCACCTCATATTAAAAGGGAAGAACTTCACCATGGGCCAGTAGGCCTCATGCAGTGCTCCATCCATGCTTGAGTACCTTTACTTATATCTAAGCATGTGACTTTACATACCTGTGAACTATTTGAGCCACTCATTGCTGTAAGGTGGGTAAGATATTTTATAAACCAGAACTGTTTTGGGGTCTATGCAGACGGAGAACTGTATCCCCGTGCTACATAACCCCAGCCCTGTACGTCGATGCATGAAAAAGATTAGTGCAGGTTAAGTATCAAGTGCAGTTAAGTATTAGAATTAGTGCTTGGATACGTATCAGATTCGGTATTTATAAGTTATCACATGAACACTAATTTCCCAATTATATTCAGTTATAAGTTCATATTAGGATATACAACTCAGTACTAAAGAACCTTGAGATCAAACTGAAGAGTAATTTCATTGTTTTCTCATAAAGATCAATATCCTGAAGTATATCACCACCGTAATTGTTAAGAAGGTCAGTATTTACATCATTAAGTTATCAGCACTGAAAAATGAAGGCAGTCCGAAATTTTTACATGAGAATCAGTATTTCAATATTCTCAAGTTAATAAAAAAAGTAAACTAGGACCAGCACAGTCGAAAATATATCCAAAAAATTCCCCTAAGAAAGATTAACCAGTATTTAAAGTTTATATATATATATATATATATATATATATATATATATATATATATATATATATATATATATATATATATATATATATATATATATACAAACACTGATCTCTGGCTGAAGGAGACTCGAACCTACGAACCTTAGGACAAGGTACGCAGTGCTTTACCAATCTACCCACACTGGACAATACCTTGGCGTGTAGCATCCGCTACACGTTTGATCCAAGGCAGCCAGCTTACAGGGAGAAGGCTTACAGCTTTTCATCTCATCCCCTGCATGCATCAGCCTTACTAGAGATTTGAACAATGCAAGGAATTCGCGAGAGCAGGCGAAATATACACAAACACTGATCTCTGGCTGAAGGAGACTCGAACCTACGAAACTTAGGACAAGGTACGCAGTGCTTTACCAAGGTATTGTCCAGTGTGGGTAGATTGGTAAAGCACTGCGTACCTTGTCCTAAGGTTCGTAGGTTCGAGTCTCCTTCAGCCAGAGATCAGTGTTTGTGTATATTTCACCTGCTCTCGCGAATTCCTTATATATATATATATATATATATATATATATATATATATATATATATATATATATATATATATATATATATATATATATGTGTGTGTGTGTGTGTGTGTGTGTGTGTGTAAACAATTAAATCTAATTAAATAATAGTTATTTGCATTAAACCTAAGATAAGGCCAACACTGATTTTTTTCTGATCTGAAGAGAACTTTTCCATTTATTTCTGTAATTTGATTAATAACGTTGACATATTAAGCTCTCACCACCGAAAATTAAGGTAAAGATTTCTTTAAGAGACAGACATCAGCGCTAATAATGCCAGCCGACCAGAGAAACATTCTCCAGTTACTGAACCAAAACCAACAAAATGTGCATCAACACAGCCTAAAACTAATATTTTTTTTCATCCATTTCATGAGACGAATCAGCCATTAATGGTCGATGTTGCTCTCGGTTGTTTTATTTTAATAAGGGAAACGCTAAACCAGTAAGGGTCATATAGCGCCTGTGGAATGGAAGTCATTCAGATACGATCCAAGGAAGGGGAGGATAAGTCTAGTTCCTTGGATGAGCACCAAGGCTAAATACCTCACTAATAATGAATTAAACTTTAGCATTATGAGATTAAATATAACGAATGGACAGCCACACTGACGTAACATTCACCAGTACTGAAGTAACATTCACAGTACTGAAGTAACATTCACCAGTACTGAAGTAACATTCACCAGTACTGAAGTAACATTCACCAGTACTGAAGTAACATTCACCAGTACTGAAGTAACATTCACCAGTACTGAAGTAACATTCACCAGTACTGAAGTAACATTCACAGTACTGAAGTAACATTCACCAGTACTGAAGTAACATTCACAGTACTGAAGTAACATTCACCAGTACTGAAGTAACATTCACCAGTACTGATGTAACATTCACCAGTACTGAAGTAACATTCACCAGTACTGAAGTAACATTCACAGTACTGAAGTAACATTCACAGTACTGAAGTAACATTCACCAGTACTGAAGTAACATTCACCAGTACTGATGTAACATTCACCAGTACTGAAGTAACATTCACCAGTACTGAAGTAACATTCACAGTAATGAAGTAACATTCACAGTACTGAAGTAACATTCACCAGTACTGAAGTAACATTCACCAGTACTGAAGTAACATTCACAGTACTGAAGTAACATTCACAGTACTGAAGTAACATTCACAGTACTGAAGTAACATTCACCAGTACTGAAGTAACATTCACCAGTACTGAAGTAACATTCACCAGTACTGAAGTAACATTCACCAGTACTGATGTAACATTCACCAGTACTGAAGTAACATTCACCAGTACTGAAGTAACATTCACCAGTACTGAAGAAACATTCATCAGTACTGAAGTAACATTCACTACTACTGAAGTAACATTCACCAGTACTGAAGTAACATTCACCAGTACTGAAGTAACATTCACTACTACTGAAGTAACATTCACCAGTACTGAAGTAACATTCACCAGTACTGAAGTAACATTCACCAGTACTGAAGTAACATTCACCAGTACTGAAGTAACATTCACCAGTACTGAAGTAACATTCACCAGTACTGATGTAACATTCACCAGTACTGAAGTAACATTCACCAGTACTGAAGTAACATTCACCAGTACTGATGTAACATTCACCAGTACTGAAGAAACATTCATCAGTACTGAAGTAACATTCACTACTACTGAAGTAACATTCACCAGTACTGAAGTAACATTCACCAGTACTGAAGTAACATTCACCAGTACTGATGTAACATTCACCAGTACTGAAGTAACATTCACCAGTACTGAAGTAACATTCACCAGTACTGAAGTAACATTCACCAGCACTCAAGTAACATTCACCAGTACTGAAGTAACATTCACCAGTACTAAAATAACATTCACCACTACTGAAGTAACATTCACTACTACTGAAGTAACATTCACCAGTACTGAAGTAACATTCACCAGTACTGAAGTAACATTCACCTGTACTGAAGTAACATTCACCAGTACTGAAGTAACATTCACCAGTACTGAAGTAACATTCACCAGTACTGAAGTAACATTCACCAGTACTGAAGTAACATTCACCTGTACTGAAGTAACATTCACCAGTACTGAAGTAACATTCACCAGTACTGAAGTAACATTCACCAGCACTCAAGTAACATTCACCAGTACTGAAGTAACATTCACCAGTACTGATGTAACATTCACCAGTACTGAAGTAACATTCACCAGCACTCAAGTAACATTCACCAGTACTGAAGTAACATTCACCAGTACTGATGTAACATTCACCAGTACTGAAGTAACATTCACCAGCACTCAAGTAACATTCACCAGTACTGAAGTAGCATTCACCAGTACTGAAGTAACATTCACCAGTACTGAAGTAACATTCACCAGTACTGAAGTAACATTCACCAGTACTGATGTAACATTCACCAGTACTGAAGTAGCATTCACCAGTACTGAAGTAACATTCACTACTAATGAAGTAACATTCACCAGTACTGAAGTAACATTCACCAGTACTGAAGTAACATTCACCAGTACTGAAGTAACATTCACCAGTACTGAAGTAACATTCACAGTACTGAAGTAACATTCACCAGTACTGAAGTAACATTCACCAGTACTGAAGTAACATTCACCAGTACTGAAGTAACATTCACCAGTACTGAAGTAACATTCACCAGTACTGAAGTAACATTCACTACTACTGAAGTAACATTCACCAGTACTGAAGTAACATTCACCAGTACTGAAGTAACATTCACCAGTACTGAAGTAACATTCACCAGTACTGAAGTAACATTCACAGTACTGAAGTAACATTCACCAGTACTGAAGTAACATTCACCAGTACTGAAGTAACATTCACCAGTACTGAAGTAACATTCACCAGTACTGAAGTAACATTCACAGTACTGAAGTAACAATCACCAGTACTGAAGTAACATTCACCAGTACTGAAGTAACATTCACCAGTACTGAAGTAACATTCACCAGTACTGATGTAACATTCACCAGTACTGAAGTAACATTCACCAGTACTGAAGTAACATTCACCAGTACTGAAGTAACATTCACAGTACTGAAGTAACATTCACAGTACTGAAGTAACATTCACCAGTACTGAAGTAACATTCACCAGTACTGATGTAACATTCACCAGTACTGAAGTAACATTCACCAGTACTGAAGTAACATTCACAGTAATGAAGTAACATTCACAGTACTGAAGTAACATTCACCAGTACTGAAGTAACATTCACCAGTACTGAAGTAACATTCACAGTACTGAAGTAACATTCACAGTACTGAAGTAACATTCACAGTACTGAAGTAACATTCACCAGTACTGAAGTAACATTCACCAGTACTGAAGTAACATTCACCAGTACTGAAGTAACATTCACCAGTACTGATGTAACATTCACCAGTACTGAAGTAACATTCACCAGTACTGAAGTAACATTCACCAGTACTGAAGAAACATTCATCAGTACTGAAGTAACATTCACTACTACTGAAGTAATATTCACCAGTACTGAAGTAACATTCACCAGTACTGAAGTAACATTCACGAGTACTGAAGTAACATTCACTACTACTGAAGTAACATTCACCAGTACTGAAGTAACATTCACCAGTACTGAAGTAACATTCACCAGTACTGAAGTAACATTCACCAGTACTGAAGTAACATTCACCAGTACTGATGTAACATTCACCAGTACTGAAGTAACATTCACCAGTACTGAAGTAACATTCACCAGTACTGATGTAACATTCACCAGTACTGAAGAAACATTCATCAGTACTGAAGTAACATTCACTACTACTGAAGTAACATTCACCAGTACTGAAGTAACATTCACCAGTACTGAAGTAACATTCACCAGTACTGATGTAACATTCACCAGTACTGAAGTAACATTCACCAGTACTGAAGTAACATTCACCAGTACTGAAGTAACATTCACCAGCACTCAAGTAACATTCACCAGTACTGAAGTAACATTCACCAGTACTAAAATAACATTCACCACTACTGAAGTAACATTCACTACTACTGAAGTAACATTCACCAGTACTAAAGTAACATTCACCAGTACTGAAGTAACATTCACCTGTACTGAAGTAACATTCACCAGTACTGAAGTAACATTCACCAGTACTGAAGTATCATTCACCAGTACTGAAGTAACATTCACCAGTACTGAAGTAACATTCACCTGTACTGAAGTAACATTCACCAGTACTGAAGTAACATTCACCAGTACTGAAGTAACATTCACCAGCACTCAAGTAACATTCACCAGTACTGAAGTAACATTCACCAGTACTGATGTAACATTCACCAGTACTGAAGTAACATTCACCAGCACTCAAGTAACATTCACCAGTACTGAAGTAACATTCACCAGTACTGATGTAACATTCACCAGTACTGAAGTAACATTCACCAGCACTCAAGTAACATTCACCAGTACTGAAGTAGCATTCACCAGTACTGAAGTAACATTCACCAGTACTGAAGTAACATTCACCAGTACTGAAGTAACATTCACCAGTACTGATGTAACATTCACCAGTACTGAAGTAGCATTCACCAGTACTGAAGTAACATTCACTACTAATGAAGTAACATTCACCAGTACTGAAGTAACATTCACCAGTACTGAAGTAACATTCACCAGTACTGAAGTAACATTCACCAGTACTGAAGTAACATTCACAGTACTGAAGTAACATTCACCAGTACTGAAGTAACATTCACCAGTACTGAAGTAACATTCACCAGTACTGAAGTAACATTCACCAGTACTGAAGTAACATTCACCAGTACTGAAGTAACATTCACTACTACTGAAGTAACATTCACCAGTACTGAAGTAACATTCACCAGTACTGAAGTAACATTCACCAGTACTGAAGTAACATTCACCAGTACTGAAGTAACATTCACAGTACTGAAGTAACATTCACCAGTACTGAAGTAACATTCACCAGTACTGAAGTAACATTCACCAGTACTGAAGTAACATTCACCAGTACTGAAGTAACATTCACAGTACTGAAGTAACATTCACCAGTACTGAAGTAACATTCACCAGTACTGAAGTAACATTCACCAGTACTGAAGTAACATTCACCAGTACTGATGTAACATTCACCAGTACTGAAGTAACATTCACCAGTACTGAAGTAACATTCACCAGTACTGAAGTAACATTCACCAGTACTGAAGTAACATTCACCAGTACTGAAGTAACATTCACCAGTACTGAAGAAACATTCACCAGTACTGAAGTAACATTCACAGTACTGAAGTAACATTCACCAGTACTGAAGTAACATTCACCAGTACTGAAGTAACATTCACCAGTACTGAAGTAACATTCACCAGTACTGAACACAACATTGTCCACACAACATTGTCCACACAACATTGTCCACACAACATTGTCCACACAACATTGTCCACACAACATTGTCCACACAACATTGTCCACACAACATTGTCCACACAACATTGTCCACACAACATTGTCCACACAACATTGTCCACACAACATTGTCCACACAACATTGTCCACACAACATTGTCCACACAACATTGTCCACACAACATTGTCCACACAACATTGTCCACACAACATTGTCCACACAACATCCACATTCACAAAAAGTTCCATGACTCATGCCAGAGATACAGCGCGTAAGCAGTGAAAATTTCACGCTTATCTAATAGGTCTTTCTAGAGTTTATGAACCAAATTTTTGGAAAAAGTGAAGAAAAAATAATGTTACCCTGAATATGAGAGTTTTTCAGTTTCCATTTCTCATTTATATTACATTTTAAATTCGCTACAATTCTATGAAAAAATATTGGATTTTATTTATTTTAAAAACTGAAATAACTAATTCAATTTGATAAAAAAAATCACACAGATCAGTTTACACTGCCTGAAATCTGTTCAAGAATAATTCCAATTAAGATCACCAGCGTGTAGGGTTTAAAGCCGCTCGGGAGAGGTATTCTTTAGTTATAACATCAGAATAATTTATTTAATACAACTGGCAAATCGATATTTATATAGCCTAAAATGAGTACGAAAGTTTCTTTAAGAAAACCCAACAGAGAAGAAAGTTTTATGCAGTTCAGGAACTTGATCTCCAATAATTGTTCTGTTTCCAACGAATTAAAGTTTCTTAACAACTTCAGTTAAATTTAACACAACTAAACTGACGGCACATTATTCACTTTAAGTCGACCAGAACAAGTATTCTTGAGTTACTAAATATTCATGACTATCAATATTTACTCAATCAAATTGACAAACTGGAATTTGTTCCCGCCATTAAGAGTGAGAACCTTGCGTTCAGGAAACCTCACCAGCGGTGAAAATTTCAAGCCGATCAGTTGAGTCATTCTGCATATATAAGTCATGAATTCCAAAGAGTCTTAGTTTTTGTTTTTTAACCTTTTTTTTATCTATATATATAAATTTGCCCTCCACAAAATGCCAAAAGCCATAATGGGAACTATCCTGGTCATGTGACGCATCAACCATTAACTTGCAGCCATTCAGAGGAGGTAAACTGAAATTTGATTAATGTGAATCAGCGGGACAAAAGTTTCACACTATTTTACAGGAATTGTAAAATGGAAAAATCTACAATAACACACATGAATTTTGATCTTCGTTGTCGTTCAATTAGAAGACATCTTTGAACGTTGAAGCAACACGGATGACGACTTTCAAAGTTCTCGAAACCATTCCAAGACGCTGGGAATGAGTTCAGTAAATTTAGTCACTGAACACATGAACCTGAAAATTTATCTAAAAACCTGTTTCTATATAATGAACACAAGCATTGAAAATCTTAAGCCTATTAAATGAAGCCGTATTAAGTTCTGAGAGGAAAATATCACTAAGGAAATGAACCAGCGCATCTGTGTCTTGAGATGTGGAAAGTTGAGAGGAAGGACCAGGAGCTAGGTCCACCTCGTCATTTTCCAGCAAATTCAAGCAGTTAATCACAAGCAGGTAATTACACGAACAATGAAATTCTTCACCGGACTTCCTCTTCCGCCAGCAGTGCCGCTGCCCATCCCACACTGAGTGCAGCATCAAGGAGCACTCCCACACTCCCACAGTGAGTACAGCATCCAGGAACACTCCCAGAGTGAGTGCAGCATCTAGAAATACTCCCACAGTGCGTGCAGCATCCAGAAACACTCCCACAGTGATTGAAGCATCCAAGAACACTCCCACAGTGAGTGCAGCATCCACGAACACTCCCACAATGAGCGCAGCCTCCAGGAACACTCCCACAGCGAGTGCAGCATCCAGGAACACTCCCACAGTGAGTGCAGCATCCAGGAACAAATCCACACTCCCACAGTGAGTGCAGCAGCCAGGAGCACTCCCACACTCCCACAGTGAATGCAGCAGCCAGCAACACTCCCACAGAGAGTGCACAATGCAGGAACACTTCCACAGTGAGTGAAGCAGCCAGCAACACTCCCACACTTCCACATTAAGTGCAGCAGCCAGGAACACTCCCACACTCCCACAGTCACTGCAGCAGCCAGAAATACTCCCACAGTGAGTGCACCCGCCATGAACACTCCATGAGTGAGTGCAGCATCCAGGAATACTCCATAGTGAATGCAGCATCAATGAACACTCCCACAGTGAGTGCAGCAGCCAGCAACACTCCCACACTCATACAGTGAGTGCAGAAGCCAGGAACACTCCCACAGTGAGTGCAGCATCCAGAAGCACTCCCACACTCCCACAGTGAGTGCAGCATCCAGGAACACTCCCACAACGAGTGCAGCAGCAAAGCAAACTCCCACAGTGAGTGCAGGAGCCAGGAACACTCCCACAGTGAGTGCAGCAGCCAAGAACACACCAACAGTGAATGCAGCATCCAGGAACACTCCCACACTCCCACAGTGAGTGCAGCATCCAGGAGCACCCCCACAGTGAGTGCAGCATCCAGAAGCACTCCCACACTCCCACAGTGAGTGCAGCATCCAGGAACACTCCCACAACGAGTGCAGCAGCAAAGCAAACTCCCACAGTGAGTGCAGGAGCCAGGAACACTCCCACAGTGAGTGCAGCAGCCAAGAACACACCAACAGTGAATGCAGCATCCAGGAACACTCCCACACTCCCACAGTGAGTGCAGCATCCAGGAGCACCCCCACAGTGAGGGCAGCATCAAGGAACACTCCCTCACTCCCAGAGTGAGTGCAGCATCCAGGGACACTCCCTCACTCCAACAGTGAGTGCAGCATCAACGAACACTTCCAAACTGAGTGCAACAGGAATACTCCCACACTCAAATAATGAGCGCATAGGCCAGGAATACACCCACAGTGAGTGCAGCAGGCAGGAAAACTCCCACAGTGAGTGCAACATCCAGGAGCACCTACACTCCCACAGTGAGTGCAGCATCCACTGGCACTCCCACACTCCCACAGTGAGTGCAGCATCCAGGAACACTTCCACTGTGAGTGCACCAGGTAGAAACTCTCCCACACTCCCACAGAGAGTGCAGCAACCAAGAACACTTCCATACTCCCACAGTGAGTGCAACATCCATCAACACTCCCACAGTGAGTGCAACATCCAAGAACACTTCCACACTCCCATAGTGAGTGCAGCAGCCATGAATACTCCCACAGTGAGTGCAGCAGCCATGAATACTCCCACAGTGAGTGCAGCATCCAGGAACACTTCCACTCTGAGTTCACCAGGCAGAAACACTTCCACACTCCCACAGTGAGTGCAGCCACCATGAACACTCCCACACTCCCATAGTGAATGCAGCAGGTAGGAACACTTCCACAGTGAGTACAACATCCAGGAACACTTCCACACGCCTACAGTGTGTGCAGCATCCAGAAACACTCCCACACTCCCACAGTGAGTGCAGCATCCAGAAGCATTTCCACACTCCCACTGTGAGTGCAGCATCCAGGAACACTCCTACACTCCCAAAGTGAGTGCAGCAGCCAGGAATACTCCCACAGTGAGTGCAGCTGGCAGAAACACTCCCACAGTAGGTGCAGCATCCATGAACACTTCCATACTCTCACAGTGAGTGCAGCATCCAGGAACACTCCCACAGCGAGTGCAGCATCCAGGAACACTTCCGCACTCAAACAGTGAGTGCAACATCCAGCAACGCTCCCACACTCCCACAGTGAGTGCAGCTTTCAGAAGCACTCCCACACTCCCACAGTGAGTGCAACATCCAGGAACACTCCCAAACTCCCACAGTGAGTGCAGCATGCAGGAGAACTCGCACATTCCCACAGTGAGTGCCGCAGCCAGGAATACTCCCACAGTGAGTGCAGCATCAAGGAACACTTTCACAGTGAGTGCAGCAGGCAGAAACACACCCACACTCCCACAGTGAGTGTAACATCTTAGAACACAACCACAATCCCACAGTGAGTGCAGCATCCAGGAACACTCCCACACTCCCTCAGTGAATGCAGCATTAAGAAACGCTCCTACAGTGAGTGCAGCATTCAGAATTACTCCCACAATGAGCGTAGCAGGCAGGAACACTCCCAGAGTGAGTGCAGCTGGCAGGAACACTCCCACAGTGAATGCAGGATCCAGGAACACTCCCACAGTGAGTGCAGTATCCAGGAACACTCCCGCACTTCCATAGTGAGTGCAGCAGCAAGGAATACTCCCACAGTGAGTGCAGCAGGCAGGAACACTCCCACAGTGAGTGAAACATCAAAGAACACTTCCACACTCCCATAGTGAGTGCAGCATCCAGGAACACTCCCACACTCCCACAGTAAGTTCAGCAGCCAGGAAAACTCCCACAGTGAGAGCAGCAAGCAAAAACACTCCCACAGTGAGTGCAGCATCCAGGAACACTTCCACTGTGAGTGCACCAGGTAGAAACACTCCCACACTCCCACAGTGAGTGCAACAACCAGGAAAACTTCCATACTCCCACAGTGAGTGCAACATTCATCTACACTCATACACACTCCCACAGTGAGTGCAACATCCAAGAACACTTCCACACTCCCATAGTGAGTGCAGCATCCACGAACACTCCCACACTCCCATAGTGAGTGCAGCAGCCAGGAATACTCCCACAGTGAGGGTAGCAGGCAGAAACACTCCCACAGTGAGTGCAGCAACCAGGAACACCCATACTCCCACAGTGAGTGCAACATCCATCAACACTCCCACACTCTTACAGTGAGTGCAGCATCCAGGAGCTCTCCAACACTCCCACAGTGAGTTCAGCATCGAGGAGCACCCCCACACTCCCAGAGTGAGTGCAGCATCCAGGAACACTCCCGTACTCCCATAGTGAGTGTAGCAGCCAGGAATACTCCCACAGTGTGTGTGCAGCAGGCAGAAACACTCCCACAGTGAGTGCAGTATCCAGAAACACTCCCACATTCCCATAGTGAGTGCAGCAGCCAGGAATACTCCCAAAGTGAGTGCAGCAGGTAGGAACACTCCCACAGTGAGTGCAACATCCAGGAACACTTCCACACTCCCATAGTGAGTGCAGCAGCCAGGAATACTCCCACAGTCAGTGCAACAGGTAGAAACACTCCCACAGTGAGTGCAGTATCCAGAAACACTCCCACACTCCCATAGTGAGTGCTGCAGCCAGGAATACTCCCACAGTGAGTGCAGCAGGCAGGAACACTCCCACAGTGAGTGCAACATCCAAGAACACTTCCACTGTGAGTGCACCAGGCAGAAACACTCCCACACTCCCACAGTGAGTGCAGCATCCAGGAACACTACCACTGTGAGTGCACCAGGCAGAAACACTCTCACAGTGAGTGCAGCAACCAGGAACACTTCCATTCTCCCACAGTGAGTGCAACATCCAGCAACACTCCCAAACTCCGACAGTGAGTGCAGCAACCAGGAACACTTCCACACTCACACAGTGAGTGCAACATCCATCAACACTCCCACAGTGAGTGCAGCATCCAAAAGAACTTCCACACTCCCACAGTGAGTGCAACATCCAGGAACACTCCCACACTCCCACAGTGAGTTTAGCATTCAGGAGCACTCTCACACTCCCACAGTGCGTGCAGCATCCAGGAACACTCCCATACTCCCATAGTGAGTGCAGCAGCCAGAAACACTCCCACAGTGAGTGCAGCATCCAGAAACACTTTCACACTGAGTGCAGCAGGCAGAAACACACCCACACTCCCACAGTGAGTGCAGCATCCAGGAACACTCCAACACTTCCACAGTGAGTGCAGCAGCAAGAAACACTCCCTCAGTGAGTGCAGCAGCCAGGAACACTCCAACACTTCCAGAGTGAGTGCAGCAGCCAGGAACACTCCAACACTTCCAGAGTGAGTGCAGCAGCCAGGAACACTCCGACACTCCCACAAAGAGTGCAGTAGCCAGGAGCACTCCCTCAATCCCACAGTGAGTGCAGCAGCCAGGAACAATCCCACACTTCCAGAGTGAGTGCAGCAGCCAGGAACACTCCAACACTTCCAGAGTGAGTGCAGCAGCCAGGAACACTCCGACACTCCCACAAAGAGTGCAGTAGCCAGGAGCACTCCCTCAATCCCACAGTGAGTGCAGCAGCCAGGAGCACTCCGACACTCCCACAGTGAGTGCAGCAACCAGGAACACTCGAACAGTGAATGAAGCATCAAGGAACACTCGCACACTCCCACAGTGAGTGCATCAGCCAGGAATACTCCCACACTCCTACAGTGAGCGCAGCATCCAGGAGCACCCCCACAGTGAGTGCAGCATCCAGGAACATTTCCACACTCCCACACTCCCACAGTGAATGCAGCATTCAGGGACACTCCCACCCTCCCTCAACGAGTGTAGCATCCAGGAACATTTCCACACTCCCACACTCCCGCAGTGTGTGCAGCTTCCAGGAACACTCCCACACTCCAACAGTGAGTGCAGCATCCAGGAATACTCCCACAGTGTGAGCAGCAGGTAGAAACACTCCCACAATGAGGCAGCACTCACGAACACTTTCACAATGAGTGCAGCGGGCAGAAACACACCCACACTCCCACAGCGAGTGCAGCATCCAGGAACACTCGTGCACTCCTTCAGTGAGTGCAGCAGCAAGGAACACTCCCTCAGTGAGTGCAGCAGACAGGAACACTCCTACAGTGAGTGCATCATCCAGGAATACTCCCACACTCCCACAGTGAGTACTTCATCCACGAGCACCCCCACAGCGAGTGGCAGAAACACTCCCACACTCCCAAAGTGTGTGCAGCTTCCAGGAACACTCCCACACTCCAACAGTGAGTGCAGCATCCAAGAACACTCCCACAGTGAGTGCAACATCCAGGAGCACTCCCACACTCCCACAGTGAGTGCAGCATCCAGGAACGCTCGCACAGTGAGTGCAGCATCCAGGAACACTCCCATACTCCCACAGGGAGTGCAGCATCCACGGACACTCCCAGAGTTAGTGCAACATCCACGAGCACTCCCACAGTGGGTGCAGCATCCAGGAACACTCCCGCAGTGAGTGCAACATCCAGGAGTACTCCCACAGTGAGTGCAGCATCCATGAACACTCGCACAGTGAGTGCAGCTTCCAGTAACACTCCCACAGTGAGTGCAGCATCCATGAACACTCGCACAGTGAGTGCAGCATCCAGAAGCACTACCACACTCTCAAAGTGCGTGCAGCATCCAGGAACACTCCCACACTCCCATAGTGAGTGCAGCAGCCAGGAATACTCCCACAGTGAGCGCAACAGGCAGGAACACTCCCACAGTGAGTGCAACATCCAGGAGCACCCCCACACTCCCACAGTGAGTGCAGCATCCAGTAATACTCCCACACTCCCACAGTGAGTGCAGCATCCAGGAGCACTCCCACACTCCCACAGTGAGTGCAGTATCCAGGAACACTCATACACTCCCACAGTGAATGCAGCAGCCAGGAACACTCCCACACTCCCATGGTGAGTGCAGCAGGCAGAAACACTCCTACAGTGACTACAGCATCCAGGAACACTTCCACTGCGAGTGCAGCATGAAGAAACACTCCCACACTCCCACAGTGAGAGCAGCATCGTGTATAGGCTCATTGCTTTCTATTTGCTCCATTATTGTTTTCCTTATAAGCTTTTCGATATTAAACAAGTTTTGCATATTATACATGTCAGTATCACTGGTCTGTAATTTAATGCTACCTGTCTGTCTCCTTTCTTAAAAACTGAGACTACATTTGCTGTCTACCGAACGTCAGGTAGTTTCCCTGTTTCCATAGATGCTTTGAAGAAGCATTAGGGGCACACAAAGTGTCTCTTCTCCCTCTACCTGGACGCATGAAAAGATTATATCCGGTCCCACCGCCTCTTAGGTATCTAGTTCGCTTAGCAGCCTCTTCACCTTCTTGGTGTACCCTACCATTGCGGTTTGCTGTAGTCCTTTCTGTCTCTTCTGAAAATACTTTCTTAAATCTCGTGTTGTGCTTTTCACATAATTGGTCGGTTCTTGTGATCTCCCCTCCTTCCTTTCTAAGGCTGATTACCTGGTCCTTGACTGTTGCTTTCCTGGCTGTACAACAGCTTTGGGTCAAATTTGGCTGTTGATGCTGTATCATATTCGTATTGCCGCTGGGCCATCCTCCTTATCCACGTAAATTCGTTTCTGGCCCTTCGACTGATTTCCTTATTAACCAGGATCTTTTGTCTTCTATACTTTTCCATTCTCTAGCACCCTTAGTTCAGGTTTCTCTACACCTTTAGGTGAACCAAGGGCTCGTTCTTATCTTCCGGTCTTCCCATTGTTTCTGTTGCCCTTGAGAACGTGTGTGATTGTGTGTGTGATTGTGTGTGTGTGTGTGTGTGTAGGATTGGGGTGCATGCATGCGTGCGTGCGTTAGTTTGCGCTTGCCTATATGTGGTTGCAGCGGTTGATTCTTACCTCCTGGCCCAACCTTTTAACTTCCCCATTGTATCATTTACTCCCACGCAGTCTAGCGAGCCCTGTTGTAACTGTCTATAAATCTAGATGCATTTCGGTCACTACATGGTTCAAGATATCCCCATATTCCACAATCCCAGTTCCCTGTGTCTCAGTGCACATGACTGGAAGAACGCAGAATGCGATATAACATGATAAGGTGTTGAGGATATCAGAGGGATCAAAATAGCCTTCAAATTATTATTAAAATTTTTAATAATAGTACATTATGCATATACAGCTGAAATATAGTTTAAACCTTTCCAAGAAACCAATATCTGAAACCCTACAAGCACAATAAACATGGAGCTGCATAATCAAGTAATAAGCATGGAAGAGTTGAAGCTAATCAGATGCGACACGTGTACTGAGGTACGAGTGACTGGGATTATGGAATACTGACAAAACTTCCAGGGATCGCGCAGCGACCCAAGTACACCACGATGTTAGCTGTTAATATATATATATATATATATATATATATATATATATATATATATATATATATATATATATATATATATATATATATATATATATATATATATATATATATATGCAATAAGAAAACAGTAAAGAGGTGATTTCAGAATATGTAAGACAATCACTGTGAAAATATATATATATATATATATATATATATATATATATACATATATATATATATATTTACATATATGCAATAAGATCACAGTAAACAGGTGATTTCAGAATATGCAAAACAACAACTGTGAAAGACTAGAGAAATTCCAAGCGCTTTCGTGACTACTCACATTATCAAGGAACAATGTGAGTAGTCATGAAAGCGCTTGGAATTTCTCTATTCTTTCACAATGGTTGTTTTGCGCACACACACACACACACACACACACACACACACACACACACACACACACACACACACACACACACACACACACACACACACACACACATATATATATATATATATATATATATATTATTGTAACCATGAACGAGTGGTATTGATGAATAACAACACTGCGCTAGCCAAGGATTCGAACCCATGTTGTACTGGCTCCCAGCGCAGTGTTGTTATTGATATATATATATATATATATGCAATAAGATAACAGTAAAGAGATGATTTCAGAATATGCAAGACAATCACTGTGAAAGAATAGTGAAATTCCAAGCGCTTTCGTGACTACTTACATAATCAAGGAACAATAAAAGTAATTCATCAAAGGAAGGCACATAAAGGGTAATTATAAATGGATCTAATTTATATAAACCAAAGGAAATGTTCATATTATTGTCAAAACTGCTTTTTATGAAACAAGATTCAATTATATTTTTGTCAACCATGGACTCGTTTGATACAACTTTCTCAACATTTGAAAATCAATTGGATGGTTAAAATCTCCCACATGAATAAACAGAGCATTGGAGTCTTGTCCAGTTCTAATGCTATATTTATGTTGTTTTAATCTTAGTTCGAGACTATTACCAGTTTGACCGTAATAATCTTTATCGCAAATTTTACAAGGAATCTTATAGACACACCCGTCAGCATTTTGGGGGGAATTCTTTATCAAAAGTTTTTTTACTGTATCAAGATTTTTAAATGCAACTTTGACATTTAAAGTTTTAAGAAGATAAGGCATATCAACCAAGTTTTCATGGTAAGGGAGAACCAACATATTTTTAGTTGAATAAGGCTGGTTGTCCCTTTTTGGATTGTAAAAAGTATTATTAGCAACTTTAAAAGATTTATCAATTACGCTTCTTGGGTTCTTCAGATCATAAGCTATTTCCTAAATTTTTCATATTTTCTCAACTATGAACTCTGGACTACAAACACGTAAAGCTCTCAAAAACATTGATGAGAAAACAGACAGTTTGACTCTATCTTGATGCGAGGAATAATAGTGGACATAGGAACAGTTATTTGTAGGTTTTATGTAAATTTTGAATTTGAATTCATTATTACCCTTAATAATTAAAACATCTAGAAAAGGCAATAAGTTTTTTTCCTCAAACTCAACAGTAAAGTTTATAGAATGGGCTAAGCTATTTAATTTACGAAGGAAATGGTGTATATCTACATTCTTGGGCATAAGACACAAAATGCTATCAACATATCTGAACCATTTAGCTCTATTAGGGAGGATTGTGTTAAGCAATCTTGTTTAAAAAAATTCCATGTATAGGTTACTAAGAATGGGTGAAAGAGGATTTCCCATTGCCATACCAAACTTCTGAGTGTAAAACTTATCATTAAAAACAAATTTTGCATCAACAATGCAAAAAGTTCAATAAGTTTAATGATAGTAGGAACTGGCAATGGTAAATCATAGTTAACGAGTTCTTAAGATAGGAAACTTAATAAACCATCAACAGGAACTTTTGTAAACAAGGAAGTAACATCAAAACTAACCATGTTAAAAATATGTTGGTTCTCCCTTACCATGAAAACTTGTTTGATATGCCTTCTCTTCTTAAGACTTTTAATACCAAAGTTGTATTTAAAAATCTTGATACAGTATAAAAAAATTTTGATAAAGAATTACCTCCAGAATGCTGACGGATATGTCTATAAGATTCCTTGTAAAATTTGCGATAAAGTTTATTACGGTCAAACTGGTAAAAGTCTTGAACTAAGATTAAAACAACATAAATATAGCATTAGAACTGGACAAGATTCCAATGCTCTATTTATTCATGTAAGAGATTTTAACCATCCAATTGATTTTCAAAAAGTTGAGAAAGTAGTATCAAGCAAGTCCATGGTCGACAGGAATATAATTGAATCTTGTTTCATAAAAAGCAGTTTTGACAATAATATGAATATTTCCTTTGGTTTATATAAATTAGATCCATTTATAATTAATAGAATTTGGGAAGAATTTAATAATTTCAATAAAACAATAAAACTTCTACTGAAAGGCATAGATGAATTAGTCAAACAATTTACTTCCACTAATCCATCTTTACCTTACATGTATGGACTAATAAAAACACACAAACCAGGGAATCCAGTCAGACCAATTATTAGCTCCATAGGGTCAGTTTCATATAAATTATCAAAATGGCTTGTTGATATTTTGAGCCCTATTGTTGGCAAAATTTCTAACTTTAATGTTAAAAACAACATAGACTTGGTTGATAAATTAAGTTCCTTGACTGACTTAAATGATTTTAACATGGTTAGTTTTGATGTTACTTCCTTGTTTACGAAAGTTCCTGTTGATGATTTATTAAGTTTTTCATCTGAAGAACTCGTTAACTATGATTTACCATTGCCAGTTCCTACTATCATTAAACTTATTAAATTTTGCATTGTTGATGCAAAATTTGTATTTAATGATAAGTTTTACACTCAGAAGTTTGGTATGGCAATGGGAAATCCTCTTTCACCTGTTCTTAGTAACCTATACATGGATTTTTTTGAAACAAGGTTGCTTAACACAATCCTCCCTAATAGAGCTAAATGGTTCAGATATGTTGATGATATTTTGTGTCTTATGCCCAAAAATGTAGATATACACCATTTCCTTGGAAAATTAAATAGCTTAGCCCATTCTATAAGCTTTACTGTTGAGTTTGAAGAAAATAACTCATTGCCTTTTCTAGATGTTTTAATTATTAAGGGTAATAATGAATTCAAATTTAAAATTTACATAAAACCTACAAATAACTGTTCCTATGTCCACTATTATTCCTCGCATCAAGATAGAGTCAAACTGTCTGTTTTCTCATCACTGTTTTTGGGAGCTTTACGAATTTGTAGTCCTGAGTTCATAGATGAAGAAATATCCAAAATTTATGAAATAGGTAATGATTTAAAATACCCAAGAAATGTAATTGATAAATCTTTTAAAGTTGCTAGAAATACTTTTTACAATCCAAAAAGGGACAACCAGCCTTATTCAACTAAAAATATGTTGGTTCTCCCTTACCATGAAAACTTGGTTGATATGCCTTCTCTTCTTAAGACTTTTAATATTAAAGTTGTATTCAAAAATCTTGATACAGTAAAAAAAACTTTTGATTTAGAATTCCCCCCAAAATGCTGATGGATGTGTCTATAAGATTCCTTGTAAAATTTGCGATAAAGTTTATTACGGTCAAACTGGTAAAAATCTCGAACTAAGATTAAAACAACATAAATATAGCATTAGAACTGGACAAGATTCCAATGCTCTATTTATTCATGTAAGAGATTTTAACCATGCAATTGATTTTCAAAAAGTTGAGAAAGTAGTATCAAGCAAGTCCATGGTCGACAGGAATATAATTGAATCTTGTTTCATAAAAAGCAGTTTTGACAATAATATAAATATTTCCTTTGGTTTATATAAATTAGATCCATTTATAATTAATAGAATTTTGGAAGAATTTAATAATACACTGGACAAATAATAATTTTTAAATTTTCTTGGGTAGAATAGTTTGTGGGTGAGTTGTGCAAAGGACCTATCCAAGTTGGGTCGGCGCGCGTCAGGTGTTTAACCGTTGTGGGATCTGATAGTGAGGTGTTGGCCAGACCCCTTATATAGCTTCCTTGGATGCTTTACTTTCATAGTTCCTTGATAATGTGAGTAGTCACGAAAGCGCTTGGAATTTCTCTATTCTTTCAGAGTGGTCGTTTTTGCATATATATATATATATATATATATATATATATATATATATATATATATATATATATATATATATATATATATATATATATATATATATATATATATATATTTGCAAAATAATGTTGCAGTTTTATAACTGTAGTGTAAGTGTTCCTCTGGAAAGACAGTAATTGTGTGAACGACGGTGAAAGTTTCTCTTTCTCGGGTCACCCTGCCTAAGTGGGACACGGCCAATGTGTTAACCAAAAAATAAAAAAATATTTTATATTTTTCTGTGTTTTCCTTCTAAGTTTAAAGAAATAGAAACTATGTAATGGAAATGATGCAATTAATTTAGTGTAATAATGAATTATAATATTATATTCTGAATTATCAGTTATTACGAAATAGTACGTTTTCTATGGTTTCAAATATTTTTAAAGTTTTAAATTATCGGTTACATATTTAATGCAACTGAACATTATTTAATTTGTATTTTCATAATAATGAATAATGACATTGTCATCTCAGAGATATTAAGTTCTTCAGTATTTAACTTTCTTCTGTTATCTAATAACATTTGTGTAATAAGCATTCCGTTATATACCGAACACAGTCATTACAATATTTAAAAAAAATAGGAACAGTATCGGTATCGGTAAAAATTTTGGTATCATCGCATCCTTACTTGAGTGTTAGTCACTGACTGTGTTGCACTGGAACTATCCCGAAGATGGTAGTGGTAGTTACTGGCTGTGTTGCACTGGAACTATCCCGAAGATGGTAGTGGTAGTCACTGATTGTGTTGCACTGGAACTATCCCGAAGATGGTAGTGGTAGTTACTGGCTGTGTTCTACCGGAACTATCCCGAAGATGGTAGTGGTAGTCACTGATTGTGTTGCACTGGAACTATCCCGAAGATGGTAGTGGTAGTCACTGATTGTGTTGCACTGGAACTATCCCGAAGATGGTAGTGGTAGTCACTGACTGTGTTGCACTGGAACTATCCCGAAGATGGTAGTGGTAGTCACTGATTGTGTTGTACTGGAACTATCCCGAAGATGGTAGTGGTAGTCACTGATTGTGTTGCACTGGAACTATCCCGAAGATGGTAGTGGTAGTCACTGATTGTGTTGCACTGGAACTATCCCGAAGATGGTAGTGGTAGTCTGATCACTGGAACTATCCCGAAGATGGTAGTGGTAGTCACTGGCTGTGTTAAACTAGAACTAGATGGTAGTGGTAGTCACTGATTGTGTTGTACTGGATGGTAGTGGTAGTCTGATTGTGTTGCACTGGAACTATCCCGAAGATGGTAGTGGTAGTCACTGACTGTGTTGCACTGGAACTATCCCGAAGATGGTAGTGGTAGTCACTGATTGTGTTGTACTGGAACTATCCCGAAGATGGTAGTGGTAGTCACTGATTGTGTTGCACTGGAACTATCCCGAAGATGGTAGTGGTAGTCACTGATTGTGTTGCACTGGAACTATCCCGAAGATGGTAGTGGTAGTCACTGATTGTGTTGCACTGGAACTATCCCGAAGATGGTAGTGGTAGTCACTGATTGTGTTTCACTGGAACTATCCCGGAGATGGTAGTGGTAGTCACTGGTGTTGCACTGGAACTATCCCGAAGATGGTAGTGGTAGTCACTGGCTGTGTTAAACTGGAACTATCCCGAAGATGGTAGTGGTAGTCACTGATTGTGTTGTACTGGAACTATCCCGAAGATGGTAGTGGTAGTCACTGATTGTGTTGCACTGGAACTATCCCGAAGATGGTAGTGGTAGTCACTGGCTGTGTTAAACTGGAACTATCCCGAAGATGGTAGTGGTAGTCACTGATTGTGTTGTACTGGAACTATCCCGAAGATGGTAGTGGTAGTCACTGATTGTGTTGCACTGGAACTATCCAGAAGATGGTAGTGGTAGTCACTGGCTGTGTTAAACTGGAACTATCCCGAAGATGGTAGTGGTAGTCACTGATTGTGTTGTACTGGAACTATCCAGAAGATGGTAGTGGTAGTCACTGGCTGTGTTGTACTGGAACTATCCCGAAGATGGTAGTGGTAGTCACTGGCTGTGTTGTACTGGAACTAGCTTGAAGATGGTAGTGGTAGTCACTGGCTGTGTTGTACTGGAACTATCCCGAAGATGGTAGTGGTAGTCACTGATTGTGTTGTACTGGAACTATGCCGAAGATGGTAGTGGTAGTCACTGGCTGTGTTGTACTGGAACTATCCCGAAGATGGTAGTGGTAGTCACTGGCTGTGTTGTACTGGAACTAGCTTGAAGATGGTAGTGGTAGTCACTGGCTGTGTTGTACTGGAACTATCCCGAAGATGGTAGTGGTAGTCACTGGCTGTGTTGTACTGGAACTAGCTTGAAGATGGTAGTGGTAGTCACTGGCTGTGTTGTACTGGAACTATCCCGAAGATGGTAGTGGTAGTCACTGGCTGTGTTGTACTGGAACTAGCTTGAAGATGGTAGTGGTAGTCACTGATTGTGTTGTGCTGGAACTAGCTTGAAGATGGTAGAGTGTTAGTCACTGATTGTCCTTGTACTGGAACTATCTTGAAGATAGTCATTGGTTGTCTTGTAGTAGAACTCTCTTGAAGATGGTAGTGGTAGTCACTGGTTGTGTTGTACTGGAACTATCCCGAAGATGGTAGTGGTAGTCACTGGGTGTGTTGTACTGGAACTATCCCGAAGATGGTAGTGATAGTCACTGGGTGTGTTGTACTGGAACTATCCTGAAGATGGTAGTGGTAGTCACTGGGTGTGTTGTACTGAAACTATCCTGAAGATGGTAGTGGTAGTCACTGATTGTGTTGTGCTGGAACCATCCTGAAGATAGTCACTGGTTGTCTTGTAGTAGAACTATCTTGAAGATGGTAGGGTGTTAGTCACTGGTTGTGTTGTACTGAAACTATCATGAAGAGGGTAGTGTTAATCACTGGTTGACTTGTATTGGAACTATTCCGAAGATGGTAGTAGTAGTCAATTGTCGTGTTGTACTGCAACTATCTTAAAGATGGTATTGGTAGTCAACGGTTGTGTTGTACTGGAACTATCCTGAAGATGATAGTGGTAGTCACTTGTTGTGTTGTACTGGAACTATCTCGAAGATGGTAGTGGTAGTCAATGGTTGTGTTGTACTGGAGCTATCCTCAAGATGGTAGTGGTAGTCACTGGTTTTCTTGTACTGGAACTATCCTGAAGATGGTAGTGGTAGACACTGGTTGTCTAGTACTGGAACTATCCTCAAGATGGTAGTAGTAGTCACTGGTTGTGTTGTACTGGAAGTATCCTGAAGTCACTAGTTATTCACTGGTTGTCACAGCATGGCACTAACCATCTTTAAAGTTTAATGCTAATGTTGTGTTATGATATATTTTGGTGCCTCATAGATCTGTAAATTAATGTATTGTAATTTAGTGTACTTTAAATTAATGTACTTTAACATGTTTATGACATCAGTTTTAAACATTCATATCTGACAGATCTCTATGTTTATCTGCCTCCTCGATACTAGTCGCATGCCCATTTTTTAGTTACCTTATTTGCATGTAAACAAACGTTTTTATATGTTAACGTAGTGTAACCTTATCCAGCACAACTTCGATGTACCTCAGAGGAAATGTAAGAACTTTTCTGTATTGCGCAGTAGACTGGTAGAGACAACCATCCAGGAAGGTACTAATGTAATACCATCTGTAAGTGAAACGGAATCCTGTTAAAGATTCTACACTCTGATATAAATGTTAATCTTCTTATTTGTCAGGTGAACTCTTTTTCACATTCAATATATACTCAAAACACGGTTTACTTTCTTGTCTCCTTAAAAGATCTTGTCCCAGTAATATTTCCTTTTCAGTTGAGTAGAGCTGGTCTGAGACCAGGCTTCTGGTGTTGTGATCATCAGAGTCATTAAACGCTCTCTGTGATATTGACTATTTCCTCGCCCACTTTTGTTTGGAAATGGCCTACATCTAAATTTATTCCACTTTTGGTTAACTATGCGGCTTGCACCTATGTGTTTACCCAGCCTTGTGTTGCTTCTTCAAGGTCTCTGACTGGTTGCTAGGTGGACCTGTGTTGGGCGGCCGCCCTTGAGGGATATCAGGCATGGAAGTGCTCCAGCGTTAATGACATACAGGAATGCTTTTAGCACACAAGGGCGATCTTTGTATTTTGTATCACAGAACTTAGGATTGTACTGAAGACGGGAAACGAGACGTCTCAGTAAATAATAAATTTCAATGAGTATTTTCATACAAACAGGAAAAATATGAGGTAATTCTTGTGTTTAATTTAATAGTGACTGTGTTGACTGTGATAATAACTGTGATGACTGTAATACTGACTGTTAGTTGTAAGAATGATAGTGTTGACAGCAATACTGACTGTTAGTTGTAAGAGCGACTGTGTTAACTGAAAAAAATGACTGTTAGCTGTAATAGTGACGGTGTTGCCTAGTATAATAACTAATGACAGTAACAGTAAATGTGTTAACCAGGATAGAAAGTGTATCAAATGGATTAATGACTATGTTGACTGGAATAACGACAGTGTTTGTTGGAAAAGTGACTGTTCACTACAACATTGACTTCGTTGACAGGAAGACTAACTGTGTTAACTGGACTATTGAGTGTTGGCAGGAATGGTGACTGTGATGATTGAAATAGTGACAGTGTTGACTGACCTAGTGACTGTGTTGACTGGACGATGTGATTGTGTTGACTAAACTAGTGACTGTTGACTACACTAGTGACTATGTTGACTAGACTAGTAACTGTGATGACTGGAGTAGTGACTGTGTTGGCTAGACTAGTGACTGTGATGACTGGACTAGTGACAGTGATGATTAGATAAGTGACTGCGATGACTGGAATACTGACTGTGTTGATTGGACTAGTGACTGTGATGACTGTACTAGTGACTATGATGACTGGATTATTGACTGTGTTGACTGGACAAGACACTGTCATGGCTGGACTAGTGACTGTGACGACTGGAATAGTGACTGTGATGACTGGACTAGTGAATGTGATGGCTGGACGACTGTTTTGACTGGACTAGTGAATGTTATAACTGGACTAGTGACAGTGATGACTGGATAAGCGACTGCGACGACTGGACTAGTGACTGTATTGATTGGACTAGTGACTGTGATGACTGGATTATTGACTGTGTTGACTGGACAAGTGACTATGCTGACTGGACTAGTGACTGTGTTGACTAGACTTGTGACTGTTATGACTGGACTAGTGACAGTGATGACTGGATAAGTGACTGCGATGACTGGACTATTGACTGTGTTGACTGGAATAGTGACTGTGATGACTGGGCCAGTGACTGTGATGACTGGCAAAGTGACTGTGATGACTGGAGTAGTGACTATGATGACTGGGCTAGTGACTGTGATGACTGGCAAAGTGACTATGATGACTGGATTAGTGACTATGATGACTGGGCTAGTGACTGTGATGACTAGTTTAGTGCCTGTGGTGACCTGGGCTAGAGACTGTGATGAATGGATTAGTGACTGTGATGAGTGGATTAGTGACTATGATGACTGGACTAGTGACTGTGATGACTAGACTAGTGACTGTGATGGCTGGAATAATTATTGTGATGACTGAATTAGTGACTGTGTTGACTGAACTAGTGACTGTGATGACTGGACTAGTGACTGTGACGATTTGACTAGCGACTGTGATTATTGGACTAGTGACTGTGATGATTGGATTAGTGACTGTGATGACTGGATTAGTGACTGAGTTGACTGGACTATTGATTCTGCTGACTGGACTAGTAACCGTGATGACTTTATTAGTGATTGTGTTGACTGGACTAGTGATTCTGATGACTGGACTAGTGACTGTGATGAGTGGATTAGAGACTGTTTTGACTAGACTAGTGACTGTGTTGACTAGACTAGTGACTGTGTTGGCTAGACTAGAGACTGTGCTGACTAGATTAGTGACTGTGTTGACTGGACTTGTGGCTGTGATGACTGAACTAGTGACTGTGTTGACTGGACTAGTGACTGTGTTGACTGGACCAGTGTCTATGATGACTGGACTAGTGACTGTGATGACTAGAATAGTGACTGTGTTGATTGGACTAGTGAGTCTGATTACTGGACTAGTTACTGTGATGACTGGATTAGTGACTGATTTGACTAGACTAGTGAATGTGTTGACTAGTCTAGTGACTGTGTTGACTAGACTTTTGACTGTGATGACTAAACTAGTGACTGTTATGACTGAACTAGTGACTGTGATGACTGAACTAGTGACTGTGATGACTAAACTATTGAATCTGATGACTGAACTAGTGACAGTGATGACTGAACTAGTGACAGTGATGACAGAACTAGTGACAGTGATGACTGAACTAGTGACAGTGATGAATGAACTAGTGACTGTGATGACTGAACTAGTGACAGTGATGACTAAACTAGTGACTGTGATGACTGAACTAGTGACTGTGATGACTGAACTAGTGACAGTGATTACTGGACTAGTTACTGTGATGGCTGGATTAGTGACTGTTTTGACTAGACTAGTGAATGTGTTGACTAGTCTAGTGACTGTGTTGACTAGACTATTGACTGTGATGACTGAACTAGTGACTGTTATGACTGAGCTAGTTAGTGACTGTGATGACTAAACTATTGACTCTGATGACTGAACTAGTGACAGTGATGACTGAACTAGTGACTGTGTTGACTGGACTAGTGACTCTGTTGACTGGACCAGTGTCTATGATGACTGGACTAGTGACTGTGATGACTAGAATAGTGGCTGTGTTGATTGGACTTGTGAGTCTGATTACTGGACTAGTTACTGTGATGACTGGATTAGTGACTGATTTGACTAGACTAGTGAATGTGTTGACTAGTCTGGTGACTGTGTTGACTAGACTATTGACTGTGATGACTAAACTAGTGACTGTTATGACTGAACTAGTGACTGTTATGACTGAACTAGTGACTGTGATGACAGAACTAGTGACTGTGATGACTAAACTATTGACTCTGATGACTGAACTAGTGACAGTGATGACTGAACTAGTGACAGTGATTACTGGACTAGTTACTGTGATGGCTGGATTAGTGACTGTTTTGACTAGACTAGTGAATGTGTTGACTAGTCTAGTGACTGTGTTGACTAGACTATTGACTGTGATGACTGAACTAGTGACTGTTATGACTGAGCTAGTTAGTGACTGTGATGACTAAACTATTGACTCTGATGACTGAATTAGTGACAGTGATGACTGAACTAGTGACAGTGATGACTGAACTAGTGACTGTGATGACTGAACTAGTGAATGTGATGACTGAACTAGTGACAGTGATGACTGAACTAGTGAAAGTGATGACTGAACTAGTGATAGTGATGACTGAACTAGTGACAGTGATGACTGAACTAGTGACAGTGATGACTGAACTAGTGACAGTGATGACTGAACTAGTGACAGTGATAACTGAACTAGTGACTGTGATGACTAAACTAGTGACTGTGATGACTGAACTAGTGACTGTGATGACTTAACTAGTGACAGTGATGACTGAACTAGTGACAGTGATGACTGAACTAGTGACTGTGATGACTGAACTAGTGACAGTGATGACTGAACTAGTGACTGTGATGACTGAACTAGTGACAGTGATGACTAAACTAGTGACTGTGATGACTGAACTAGTGACAGTGAAGACTGAACTAGGGACAGTGATGACTAAACTAGTGACCGTGATGACTGAACTAGTGACAGTGATGACTGAACTACTGACTGTGATGACTGAACTAGTGAGAGTGATGACTGAACTAGTGAGAGTGATGACTGAACTAGTGACTGTGATGACTGAACTAGTGAATGTGATGACTGAACTAGTGACAGTGATGAATAAACTTGACTGTGATGACTGAACTAGTGACTGTGATGACTAAACTATTGACTCTGATGACTGAACTAGTGACAGTGATGAATAGTGACAGTGATTACTTGTTACTGTGATGACTGAACTAGTGAATGTGTTGACTAGTCTAGTGACTGTGTTGACTAGACTATTGACTGTGATGACTGAACTAGTGACTGTTATGACTGAGCTAGTTAGTGACTGTGATGACTAAACTATTAACTCTGATGACTGAATTAGTGACAGTGATGACTGAACTAGTGACAGTGATGACTGAACTAGTAACTGTGATGACTGAACTAGTGAATGTGATGACTGAACTAGTGACAGTGATGACTGAACTAGTGAAAGTGATGACTGAACTACTGTGATGACTGAACTAGTGACTGTGATGACTGAACTAGTGACAGTGATGACTGAACTAGTGACAGTGATGACTGAACTAGTGACTGATGACTGAACTAGTGACAGTGATGACTGAACTAGTGACTGTGATGACTGTGACTGTGATGACTGAACTAGTGACATGACTGTGACAGTGATGACTGAACTAGTGACAGTGATGACTGAACTAGTGACTGTGATGACTGAACTAGTGACAGGGATGACTGAACTAGTGACTGTGATGACTGAACTAGTGACAGTGATGACTGAACTAGTGACAGTGATGATTGAACTAGTGACTGTCATGACTGAACTAGTGACAGTGATGACTGAACTGGTGACAGTGATGACTGAACTAGTGACTGTGATGACTGAACTAGTGACAGTGATGATTGAACTAGTGACTGTCATGACTGAACTAGTGACAGTGATGACTGAACTATTGACAATGATGACTGAACTGGTGACAGTGATGACTGAACTAGTGACAGTGATGACTGAACTAGTGACTGTGATGACTGAACTAGTGAGAGTGATGACTGAACTAGTGACTGTGATGACTGAACTAGTGAGAGTGATGACTGAACTAGTGACTGTGATGACTGAACTAGTGACTGTGATGACTGAACTAGTGACAGTGATGAATAAACTTGACTGTGATGACTGAACTAGTGACTGTGATGACTGAACTAGTGACTGTGATGACTGAACTAGTGACAGTGATGACTGAACTAGTGACAGTGATGACTGAACTAGTGACTGTGATGACTGAACTAGTGAGAGTGATGACTGAACTAGTGACTGTGATGACTGAACTAGTGACTGTGATGACTGAACTAGTGACAGTGATGACTGAACTAGTGACTGCGATGACTGAACTAGTGACAGTGATGACTGAACTAGTGACAGTGATGACTGAACTAGTGACAGTGATGACTGAACTAGTGACAGTGATGACTGAACTAGTGACTGTGATGACTGAACTAGTGACTGTGATGACTGAACTAGTGACTGTGATAACTGAACTAGTGACAGTGATGACTGAACTAGTGACTGCGATGACTGAACTAGTGACTGTGATGACTTAACTAGTGACAGTGATGACTTAACTAGTGACAGTGATGACTGAACTAGTGACAGTGATGACTGAACTAGTGACTGTGATGACTGAACTAGTGAGAGTGATGACTGAACTAGTGACTGTGATGACTGAACTAGTGACTGTGATGACTGAATTAGTGACAGTGATGACTGAACTAGTGACTGCGTTGACTGAACTAGTGACAGTGATGACTGAACTAGTGACTGTGATGACTTAACTAGTGACAGTGATGACTGAACTAGTGACAGTGATGACTGAACTAGTGACAGTGATGACTGAACTAGTGACTGTGATGACTGAACTAGTGAGAGTGATGACTGAACTAGTGACTGTGATGACTGAACTAGTGACTGTGATAACTGAACTAGTGACAGTGATGACTGAACTAGTGACTGCGATGACTGAACTAGTGACAGTGATGACTGAACTAGTGACTGTGATGACTGAACTAGTGACTGTGATGACTGAACTAGTGACAGTGATGACTGAACTACTGACTGTGATGACTGAACTAGTGACAGTGATGACTGAACTAGTGACTGCGATGACTGAACTAGTGACTGTGATGACTGAACTAGTGACAGTGATGACTGAACTAGTGACAGTGATGACTAAACTAGTGACAATGATGACTAAACTAGTGACTGTGATGACTTAACTAGTGACAGTGATGACTGAACTAGTGACAGTGATGACTGAACTAGTGACAGTGATGACTAAACTTGTGACTGTGATGACTGAACTAGTGACAGTGATGACTTAACTAGTGACAGTGATGACTGAACTAGTGACAGTGATGACTGAACTAGTGACTGTGATGACTGAACTAGTGAGAGTGATGACTGAACTAGTGACTGTGATGACTGAACTAGTGACTGTGATGACTGAACTAGTGACAGTGATGACTGAACTAATGACTGCGATGACTGAACTAGTGACAGTGATGACTGAACTAGTGACTGCGATGACTGAACTAGTGACAGGGATGACTGAACTAGTGACAGTGATGACTGAACTACTGACTGTGATGACTGAACTAGTGACAGTGATGACTGAACTAGTGACTGCGATGACTGAACTAGTGACAGTGATGACTGAACTAGTGACAGTGATGACTGAACTAGTGACTGTGATGACTGAAATAGTGACTGCGATGACTGAACTAGTGATAGTGATGACTGCACTAGTGGCTGTGCCAACTGCACTAGTGACTGTAATGACTGCACTAGTGACTGTGATGACTGTACTAGTGACTGTGTTAATCTGTCCTAGGTTATCGTAGTTGTCTTGCTTCTTGAGAGTAAGTCTTCAGTTATCGCCACTTTAATCATTCTTAAATTTGAAATAATCTGTCGCTTTCACTGAGCCTTGAATATTGTGTGAACGAATGTTATAATATTTCTTATTTTTCAGAATATATAACAATATTTACTGAAAAACTAACATTTAAATGAAATCTTAGTTTTTATATTTTGTTTACTCGAGTTGCAATATTCCTGGTTAATATCTCGAGGATATTTCCCTCTACTTATCTAGAATATATTACTGGTTATTAATCTAGAGGATATTCCTGGTTATTAATCTAACGGATATTCCTGGTTACAGACGGTATTCCTGGTAAGTGATTTAGAGGATATTCCCGGTTATTAATCTAGAGGATATTACAGGTTTTTATTATATAATATATTGCTGGTCATTATTCTAGGAGATACTCTTGGTTATTAATCTAGGAGATATTCTTGGTTATTAATCTAGGAGATATTCTTGGTTATTAATCTAGGAGATATTCTTGGTTATTAATCTAGGAGATATTCTTGGTTATTAATCTAGGAGATATTCTTGGTTATTAATCTAGGAGATATTCTTGGTTATTAATCTAGGAGATATTCTTGGTTATTAATCTAGGAGATATTCTTGGTTATTAATCTAGGAGATATTCTTGGTTATTAATCTAGGAGATATTCTTGGTTATTAATCTAGGAGATATTCTTGGTTATTATTCTAGGAGATATTCTTGGTTATTATTCTAGGAGATATTCTTGGTTATTAATCTAGGAGATATTATTGGTTATTAATCTAGGAAATATTCTTGGTTATTATTCTAGGAGATATTCTTGGTTATTAGTCTAGGAGATATTCTTGGTTATTAATCTAGGAGATATTCTTGGTTATTAATCTAGGAGATATTCTTGGTTATTAATCTAGGAGATACTCTTGGTTATTAATCTAGGAGATATTCTTGGTTATTATTCTAGGAGATATTCTTGGTTATTAATCTAGGAGATATTATTGGTTATTAATCTAGGAAATAGTCTTGGTTATTATTCTAGGAGATATTCTTGGTTATTATTCTAGGAGATATTCTTGGTTATTATTCTTGGAGATATTCTTGGTTATTAATCTAGGAGATATTATTGGTTATTAATCTAGGAAATATTCTTGGTTATTATTCTAGGAGATATTCTTGGTTATTAGTCTAGGAGTTATTCTTGGTTATTAATCTAGGAGATATTCTTGGTTATTAATCTAGGAGATATTCTTGGTTATTAATCTAGGAGATATTCTTGGTTATTAATCTAGGAGATATTCTTGGTTATTAATCTAGGAGATATTCTTGGTTATTAATCTAGGAGATATTATTGGTTATTAATCTAGGAAATATTCTTGGTTATTATTCTAGGAGATATTCTTGGTTATTATTCTAGGAGATATTCTTGGTTATTATTCTAGGAGATATTCTTGGTTATTAATCTAGGAGATATTATTGGTTATTAATCTAGGAAATATTCTTGGTTATTATTCTAGGAGATATTCTTGGTTATTAGTCTAGGAGATATTCTTGGTTATTAATCTAGGAGATATTCTTGGTTATTAATCTAGGAGATATTCTTGGTTATTAATCTAGGAGATATTCTTGGTTATTAATCTAGGAGATATTCTTGGTTATTAATCTAGGAGATATTCTTGGTTATTAATCTAGGAGATATTCTTGGTTATTATTCTAGGAGATATTCTTGGTTATTAATCTAGGAGATATTCTTGGTTATTAATCTAGGAGATATTCTTGGTTATTATTCTAGGAGATATTCTTGGTTATTAATCTAGGAGATATTCTTGGTTATTAATCTAGGAGATATTCTTGGTTATTAATCTAGGAGATATTCTTGGTTATTAATCTAGGAGATATTCTTGGTTATTAATCTAGGAGATATTCTTGGTTATTATTCTAGGAGATATTCTTGGTTATTAATCTAGGAGATATTCTTGGTTATTATTCTAGGAGATATTCTTGGTTATTATTCTAGGAGATATTCTTGGTTATTAATCTAGGAGATATTCTTGGTTATTAATCTAGGAGATATTCTTGGTTATTAATCTAGGAGATATTCTTGGTTATTAATCTAGGAGATATTCTTGGTTATTAATCTAGGAGATATTCTTGGTTATTAATCTAGGAGATATTCTTGGTTATTAATCTAGGAGATATTCTTGGTTATTAATCTTAGAGATATTCTTGGTTATTAATCTAGGAGATATTCTTGGTTAATAATCTAGGAGATATTCTTGGTTATTATTCTAGGAGATATTCTTGGTTATTATTCTAGGAGATATTCTTGGTTATTATTCTAGGAGATATTCTTGGTTATTATTCTAGAAGATATTCTTGGTTATTAATCTAGGAGATATTCTTGGTTATTATTCTAGGAGATATTCTTGGTTATTATTCTAGGAGATATTCTTGGTTATTATTCTAGGAGATATTCTTGGTTATTAATCTAGGAGATATTCTTGGTTATTATTCTAGGAGATATTCTTTGTTATTAATCTATGAGATATTCTTGGTTATTATTCTAGGAGATCTTCTTGGTTATTAATCTAGGAGATATTCTTGGTTATTAATCTAGGAGATATTCTTGATTATTATTCTAGGAGATATTTTTGGTTATTAATCTAGGAGATGTTCTTGGTTATTAATCTAGGAGATATTCTTGGTTATTAATCTATTAGATATTCTTGGTTATTAGTCTAGGAGATATTCTTGGTTATTAATTTAGGAGATATTCTTGGTTATTATTCTAGGAGATATTCTTGGTTATTAATCTAGGAGATATTCTTGGTTATTATTCTAGGAGATATTCTTGGTTATTAATCTAGGAGATATTCTTGGTTATTAATCTAGGAGATATTCTTGGTTATTAATCTAGGAGATATTCTTGGTTATTAATCTAGGAGATAGTCTTGGTTATTATTCTAGGAGATATTCTTGGTTATTAATCTAGGAGATATTCTTGGTTATTATTCTAGGAGATATTCTTGGTTATTAATCTAGGAGATATTCTTGGTTATTAATCTAGGAGATATTCTTGGTTATTAATCTAGGAGATATTCTTGGTTATTAATCTAGGAGATATTCTTGGTTATTATTCTAGGAGATATTCTTGGTTATTATTCTAGGAGATATTCTTGGTTATTATTCTAGGAGATATTCTTGGTTATTAATCTAGGAGATATTCTTGGTCATTATTCTAGGAGATATTCTTGGTTATTATTCTAGGAGATATTCTTGGTTATTAATCTAGGAGATATTCTTGGTTATTTATCTAGGAGATATTCTTGGTTATTATTCTGTTGTTCATTTCTGCTCTGAAAATCATTTAAAAACATTATTTACTTGATAATTTATACCAGTAAACATAGAACTTGTTTTTATTAGTGTTATGATCAATGATAAACATTGTGATTATTTTATTTTACAAGTTTCTATCATCATCACTAATATTTACAGATCTTACCAATTATAGTTCTAATAATAATTATTTTCTTTTACACTGTTATCAGCTAGCAATATTTTGCTTATTAATTGCGTTAGTAGTAAAAACTAATGAATATGGTAATAATGATAATATAATTAGAACAGAATTTTCATAATCAAGTTACGAGGTAAACTGGTGAAGCAATAATAGGAGTTTGTATTAGCATTTAATAATAATAATAATAATAATAATAATAATAATAATAATAATAATAATAATAATATTATTATTATTATTATTATTATTATTATTATTATTATTATTATTATTATTATCATTATTATTATTAACACTAATAATAATAATAATCGTTATAGAAGCTGTAGAATTTTCTTATCACTAGCCAGACTAGCAGGTAATAACTATTATACTACTAGTATCTGCAGTAGTTCGTACAAATCTAATACTTAAGGAAACATTTTCAATTAATATTGTTAAAAGTCATCGTAGTAGTTACTTTAGTAACACTATTAATTATGCAAGTGATTAGTTATAGTAAATCAAAGAACAATGTAGGAAATAATTCAGTAAACAAATAATAAATATAAAAATACATTTAACAAACATTATTTAAAAAAAATCTGACACCTTAATTAAGTAGTGTAGATGACATATTTTCAGTATACAATTTGTTAATTTATTTAACGAGAAGCTCAAAGGACAACAACAAATTTTTATAAGAGATCGATACCATGCCTAACCCTTCTAGGGTAGGGTAGGTGCCTGAGCCCGAGCCTCTAGCTCATAAGACTGTCCTTCCCATTTGCCCCCTTGGGGCGGGGATGGCAGACCAGAGAGGCCTAGCTTGTGGCTAGGCCTGGGGACAGTTGGTCCCAAAGATGAGGAGGTACTTGTGCCTCCTCCCATGGGAGACTTAGGTCTCAGACACTCCCTAAAGAGGGAGCCAAGGCCGGGCCACCACTTGGAAAAGGCCGGGGCCGGGAGAATACCGGCTAATCTTTAATAATAATAAATAATTTTATGAGAAAGGTAGAAGGCCTGAGCTGCAGCTCACAAGACTGCCATCCCCACGAGCCCCTTTGAGGAGGGGCAGATGGCAGATCAGAGGCCTAGCCTCTCCCTACGAGCCCCGTGAGGGCGGGGACTGTGGCTAGGCCTAGGGACAGTTGGTCCCAAAGATGAGGGGGTACTTGTGCCTCCTCCCATGGGAGACTTAGGTCTCGAGACACTCCCCAGATAGGGAGTCAAGGCCGGGTCACCAATATTGGAAAAGACCCGGGCCGGCGAATAAAAAAAAAATTATCAGAGATTATTTTTGCTCTGTTCTTCAATTTTTGACTCTGATTCCAAAACCGTTTTCGGATTTTTTTCTATTGCTTATATTTTTCCAGATAATAGTCAACATAATTTCTGGTTCTTTTTTAGGCCAAGTCATCAGCTTTCAAGTAGTGGATATATCATTTTCTTGTTCGATTTGTAATAAACATAAAACATTAATTAGTTATTGAAAATATGTAGCAACCAACGTTATTTGAACAATTAATTGCGATATTTATTTATATTTGTTGGGTAAGCACTCAAACATGGTTATTTATCTAACTGTAAATTAGCAACGTTCTAGGTGCAGTTCTGAGGGTCACAAATATCTAGAATTTATTGGTTCTCGCAATTATAGTCTGTTTCAGGAAACTTCCATTACTTAACCGAACCAAACCTGAGATACTTCCCGAACAGGTCATCTGTATTAATCATCAGTGGTAGGAAACCAACGGAAAATCAATCATTTTTATCAGTTAGTCTCACAATATTCAGTCTTCCGGCTCGTTGCACCACTGAATCACGCTCAACTTTGACAATCATTTGGGGACATTTCTAGTGCGCTCTTCTGTATTATCTTTGAGACCAAGAAACCACCCAATTAGTACTCATTTTCCAGCTTACATGTAACCACAAATTCTATCATCTATCCTGTTTTCCTTTAATAATAAGCCATTCTCATATTACGGAACAATCAACTACTACCGTACTAAGGAATCCAATCCATCCTCTCTCTCTCTCTCTCTCTCTCTCTCTCTCTCTCTCTCTCTCTCTCTCTCTCTCTCTCTCGTTACACAGGGTTTCACAAGGTTAGGTTCAGGGTTGCTAACTTTATTTACCAGCTAAGAGCTGTTACCTGCATCTGCTCGGTTGAAAACTTCTTTTTTATTGTTAAGAGATACACAAATAATGGAGTGGATGAAGCTGGAGCCAGTGGGCCAGTGACTTCATTTTGCTAAAATTACTTTATTTCGTTGATGTCATTATGCTGTACAAAAAAAAGTGTTCCAGACTCGATTCATCATAAGAATCAATGACACCAGAAGAAGTGATGTTCTTGCGAAGGTTACATTCAGAGTGTAGTCGATGTTCGCTGCTCGTTTTGTTGTGTAGATGCTCACTTGTCGCTGACCTCAGAGTGGAGCTTAGTGTGATACATAACAGTAAAGCCACCCACATCTTTCCGGTTTTGAAGGTTCTGCTGAGATGACAGGTCTGTCCAGGTTGGCTCTAGGAGAGAAATGAGCCGTTTTGCTATGTTTTCTATTCTGTCAAGAAGCCGCAGATTAGATGGGGGTTAGGTAGTCTAAGAATGTGGAACAAACTCAAGGTGTGAGCGTACTTGCTTTTCGTACAGAATATTGCAACCTCTACTTCGAGCAGATGCTGTCTCGGGGTACCAGCGCTCTCCCATTCATCCTTACCACTGCTCCAGCATTAACATCATGGTGCCTGGTGTTTTCTCAGAAGCAAATGTGACCTGCCAGGCTGATATGGCAGTAATGTGTTGAGTACAGTCGTCTACATATGCATGGGTTTCTGGGATGGAATAAAGGTCATTGAAGTAGATATTCCATAACAATAGCTCAAGCACACTTAGATAATCACTGAGCAAGCAGAGTGCAAAGCCGGTGACCCCAAATGCTTGAAGTTTTGCTATGAGTCCCTGGTGCCATACTCGGTCGCAAGCATCCAATGTCCAGTGCGACTACACGGCTGACCTAGGATTCATCCACTGAATGGTGCTACTTAGGGGAAAAAATTAACAGCAGATCAGCAGCAGAGTGGCTTTTTCTGAAGCCATATTGACGGTCACAAAGAAGCGAATGGTAGTCGATAAACGCTGTCATCTACCGTGATATTAATGTCTCAAGAATTTAGCCAGTGAGAGCCATGAGTAATACTTATTCTTTTTGTGAATAGGGACTACATTTGCCTCTTTTCACAAAGAAGGCAATTTACACTATGGAAGGCAGTGCTGATAGATGCGAGTTAGAGGTAACTCTAGCTGCTCTGCGCATCTGCTCCGCAATCCACATCTGCTCTGCACCCTACCGTAGTGTCACCTGGAGTTTACCTGGAAAGAGTTCCGGGGATTAACGCCCCCGCGGCCTGGTCTGTGACCAGGACTCATGGTAGATCAGAGCCTGATCAACCAGGCTGTTACTGCTGGCTGCACGCAATCCAACGTACGAGTCACATGCCGGCTGGTCAGGTACCAACTTTAGGTTCTTGTCCAATGCCTGCTTGAAGACAGCCAGGGGTCTATTGGCAATCCCTTTTATGTATGCTGGGAGGCAGCTGAACAGTCTTGGGCCCCTGACACTTATTGTGTTGTCTCTTAACGTGCTAATGGCACCCCTTCTTTTCACCACTGACAACTTTAACACAGTTCTTGTGGATCAGGAACTTGTATCCTGGCAACAAAGTGTACGGCTAGTGGAGCTGCTCCCATTATGCCGAGTAAAAGATGGAAAAATTTCATCCGGTAAATATCCCTATATCTCTCTGTCTGAATGACTCTCTCTCTCGCTCTCTCTCTCACTCTCTCTCTCTCTCTCTCTCTCTCTCTCTCTCTCTCTCTCTCTCTCTCTCTCTCTCTCTCTCTCTCTCTCTCTCTCGCTCACGTCCCCAAGTCGTTCCAATGAATGAATAATCTTCGCTTAAGAAAAATTATTTTTGTATTATTGAGTTTATTTAAAAGAAAAAAAAAACAATAAATTTTACATATAAATTTGATGTTGGCTAAAACATCGAGAAATAAATTTTGAAATTCCCAGCTGAGTTATGGAATAAGATGAGATAAATATTAACTAAAAAATAGTTGATAGTGGAAACTGAAAAATGCAATTTTAGTTAAAAATAGTCTGAAATGTAATTACCAATTATTTGTAATATTGTACATGT
>NC_091292.1:46647089-46749589 GCF_038502225.1 Cherax quadricarinatus | reverse complement strand
GCATAGCGATACATTTTATCGCTAAAATTTTGCCTTGCATAGTGCTAAAAAATTCGCTCAACACGATTCGTCCGAGACACGTCCATGCGGCGTGAGCCAGCCTCACTTGTTCTGCCAGTGGCATTGTTTACAAGCCAGCCTCCGCGGTAACATTCAAGCATACAATCGGAACATTTCATATTATTACAGCCTTTTTATAGTGATTTCACCTGAAAAATAAGTGACCATGGGCCCCAAGAAAGAAAGCGTGTGTGTGTGTGTGTGTGTGTGTGTGTGAGTGTACTCACCTAATTGTACTCACCTAATTGTGGTTGCAGGGGTCGAGACTCAGCTCCTGGCCCCGCCTCTTCACTGACCGCTACTGGGTCCTCTCTCTCCCTGCTCCATGAGCTTTATCATACCTCGTCTTAAAACTGTGTATAGTTCCTGCCTCCACTACATCGCTTGCCAGACTATTCCACTTCCTAACTACTCTATAACTGAAGAAATACTTCCTAACATCCCTTTGACTCATCTGAGTCTTCAGCTTCCAATTGTGACCCTTTGTTCTTGTATCCCATCTCTGGAACATCCTGTGTGTGTGTGTGTACACACCTAGTTGTACTCACCTAATTGTGGTTGCAGGGGTCGAGACTCAGCTCCTGGCCCCGCCTCTTCACTGGTTGCTACTGGGTCTTCTCTCTCCCTGTTCTATGAGCTTTATCATACCTCGTCTGAAAACTATGTATGGTTCCTGCCTGCACAACATCGCTTGCCAAACTATTCCACTTCCTAACAACTCTGTGACTGAAGAAATGCTTCCTAACATCTCAAGACTCATCTGAGTCTTCAGCTTCCAGTTGTGACCCCTTGTTTCTGTGTCCCATTTCTGGAACATCCTGTCTCTGTCCACCTTATCTATTTCACGCAGTATTTTGTATGTCGTTATCATGTCCCTCCTAACCCTCCTGTCCTCCAGTGTCATCAGACCGATTTCCCTTAACCTTTCTTCATAGGACATTCCCCTTAGCTCTGGATCCAGCCTTGTTGCAAACCTTTCCACTTTCTCCAATTTCCTGACGTGTTTGACCAGGTGTGGGTTCCGAAATGGTGTTGCGTACTCCAGTATGGGCCTGACGTGCACAGTGTATAATGTCTGGAACGATTCCTTACTGAGGTACCGGAATGTTATTCTCAGGTTTGCCAGGCGCCCATATTCCGCAGCAGTTATCTGGTTAATGTGTGCTTCTGGCGATGTACTCGGTACTATACTCTCTCCTAGATCTTCTCCTTGAGCGAGGTTTGCAGTGTTTGGCCTCCTAGCCTATACTCTATCTGCGGTCTTCTTTGCCTTTCTCCAATCTTCATGATTTTGCATTTGGCGGAGTTAAACTCTAGTAGCCAGTTGCTTGACCAGGCACCCAGCCTGTCCAGGTCTCTTTGTAGACCTGTCTGGTCTGCATCTGATTTAATTCTCCTCATTAAGTTCACATTATCTGCAAACAGGGACACTTCTGAGTCTATCCCTTCTGTCATGTCGTTCACATATTCCAAGAATATCACTCGTCCCAGGAGTGACCCTTTTGGGGCCCCGCTCGTCACAGTCGCCCACTGTGATACCTCATCACGGACCATGACTCGCTGTTGCCTGCCTGTTAGGTATTCTCTGATCCATTGCAGTGCCCTTCCTGTTATATGTGCCTGATCCTCTAGCTTCTGCACTAATCTTTTGCGAGGAACTTTGTCGAAGGCCTTCATACAGTCCAAGAAAATGCAATGAACCAACCCCTCCCTTTCATTTCTTATTTCAGTTATCTTGTCATAAAACTCTAGTAGATTTGTGACTCAGGATTTGCCTTCCATGAATCCGTGCTGGCTGTCGTTCATAAACTTGTTCCGCTCCAGGTGCTCCACCACTCTCCTCTTGATAATCTTCTCCATGACTTTGCATACTGTACATGTCAGTGACACTGGTCTATAGTTTAGTGCTTCATTTCTGTCTCCTTTCTCAAAGATAGGGACTACATTTACCGTCTTCCATACCTCATGTAGTTGCCCAGTTTCAAGGGTAGTGTTGAAGATTTTGGTTAGTGGCACACATAGTGTCTCTGCTCCCTCTCTAAGAACCCATGGAGAGATGTCCGGTCCCACCGCCTTCGAGGTATCTAGGCCACTTAGGAGCTTCTCCACCTCCTCATCAGTTGTGTATAATTCATCCAACACTTGTTGGTATATACCTTGTTGGTGTACCCCACTGTTTTGTCTTCCTAGTGTCCCTTCAGCCTCCACTGTAAATACTTCTTGAAATCTCATGTTGAGCTCCTCACATACTTCTTTGTCATTTCTCGTGAGCTCCCCATCTTCTTTCCTCAGCCTGATTACATGGTCCTTGACTGTTGGCTTCCTCCTGATGGGCTGTAAAGCAGTGTCGGGTCAGACTTGACTTTCGATGCTATGTCGTTTTCATACTGCCGCTGCGCCTCCCTCCATATCTGTGCATACTCGTTTCTGGCTCGTCGACTAATCTCTTTATTTTCCTGAGTCTTTTGCCTTCTGTACTTTTTCCATTCTCTAGAGCACTTAGTTTTTGCCTCCTTACACCTTCTGGTAAACCAGGGGCTCATTTTGGTCTTCCCATTATTTTCGTTTCCCTTGGGAACAAACCTTTCATCTGCCTCCTTGCATTTTGTTGTTACGAAGTCCATCATTTCGTTTGCTGACTTTCCTTCCAACTCCTGTTCCCACTGAACCTCCCACAGGAAGGTCCTCATTCCTCTGTAGTCCCCCTTTTTATAGTTTGGCTTTTCCCTTTCTACTCCTGTTACCCCCTCCACTTTCAGCTCCACGATGTATTCAAAGCTTATAACTACGTGGTCACTAGCTCCAAGGGGCCTTTCATATGTGAAGACAAGGTCCAGTTTTGCTGGATCATCTTTCCCTCTCTCTCTCTGGTAGTGTCTCTAACATGTTTGTGCATGAGGTTTGCCAGTACCACATCCATCATCTTGGCTCTCCATGTTTCGAGACCCCCACGTGACTCCAGGTTTTCCCAATCAATCTCCCTCTAGTTGAAGTCGCCCATAACCAGTAACTTGCTATACTCTAGTGAGCCCTTCTTGCCAACTCAGCTCGTGTGTGTGTGTGTGTGTGTGTGTGTGTGTGTGTGTGTGTGTGTGTGTGTGTGTGTGTGTGTGTGTGTGTGTGTGTGTGTGTGTGTGTGTGTGTGTGTGTGTGTGTGTGTGTGTGTGTGTGTGTGTGTGTGTGTGTGTGTGTGTGTGTGTGTGAGCGTGTGAGTGTGAGTGTGCGAGTGTGTGTGTGTACTCACCTAATTGTGGTTGCAGGGGTCGAGACTCAGCTCCTGGCCCCGCCTTTTCACTGATCGCTACTAGGTCCTCTCCCTCTCTGCTTCCTGAGCTTTGTCATACCTCTTCTTAAAACTATGTATGGTTCCTGCCTCCACTACTTCACTTGCTAGACTATTCCACTTCCTGACGACTCTATGACTGAAGAAATGCTTCCTAACGTCCCTGTGACTCGTCTGAGTCTTCAACTTCCAATTGTGACCCCTTGTTTCTGTGTCCCCTCCCTGGAACATCCTGTCTTTGTCCACCTTGTATCTTGTATGTCGTTATCATGTCTCCCCTGACCCTTCTGTCCTCCAGTGTCGTCATTCCGATTTCCCTCAACAATTCCTCGTACGACATTCCCCTGAGCTCTGGAACTAGCCTTGTTGCAAACCTTTGTACTTTCTCTAACTTCTTGATGTGCTTGACCAGGTGTTGGTTCCAGACTGGTGCTGCATATTCCAGTATGCGCCTAACATACACAGTGTACAGTGTCTTGAACGATTCCTTATTAAGGTATTGGACCGCTATTCTCAGGTTTGCCAGGCGCCCGTATGCTGCAGCAGTTATTTGGTTGATGTGTGCCTCCGGTGACGTGCTCGGTGTTATGGTCACCCCAAGATCGTTTTCGATGAGTGAGGTCTGTAGTCTTTGTCCACCTAGCCTATACTCTGTCTGCGGTCTTCTTTGCCCCTCCCCAATCTTCGTGACTTTGCATTTGGCAGAGTTGAATTCGAGAAGCCAGTTTCTGGACCACGTGTCCAGCCTGTCCAGGTCTCTTTGCAATCCTGCCTCATCCTCATCCGATTTAATTCTTCTCATCAGCTTCACATCATCTGCGAATAGGGACAATTCAGAGTCTATTCCTTCCATCATGTCGTTCGCATATATCAAAAATAGCACTGGTCCTAGAACTGACCCCTGTGGAACCCCGCTCGTCACAGGCGCCCACTGTGATACCTCTTCACCTACCATGACTCGTTGTTGCCTCCCTGTCAGGTATTCCCTGATCCATTGCAGTGCCCTCCCTGTTATATGCGTCTGATCCTCCAGCTTCTGCACTAATCTCTTGTGAGGAACTGTGTCAAAGGCCTTCCTGCAGTCCAGGAAAATGCAATCAACCCACCCCTCTCTCTCGTGTCTTACTTCTGTTACCTTGTCATAAAACTCCAGAAGGTTTGTGACACAGGATTTGCCTTGAATCCATGCTGGTTTTCATTTATAATCTTGTTCCGTTCCAGGTGTTCCACCACTCTCCTTCTGATAATCTTCTCCATGACTTTGCATACTATACATGTCAGAGACACAGGTTTGTAGTTTAGTGCCTCGTTTCTATTTCCTTTCTTAAATATGGGGACTACATTTGCTGTCTTCCATTTCTCAGGTAGTTGCCCAGTTTGAAGGGATGTGTTGAAGATTGTGGTTAGGGGCACGCACAGCATCTCTGCTCCTTCTCTAAGGACGCACTGGGAGATGTTGTCTGGTCCCATCGCCTTTGAGGTATCAAGGTCACTTAGCACCTTCTGCACTTCCTCCTCGGTTGTTCGTATGTCATCCAACACTTGTTGGTATATTCCCTCTTGATGTTCCCTTCTGTGTTGTCTTCCCGGAGCCCTTCCTGTCTTTACTGTAAAAACTTCCTTAAATCTCCTGTGTGTGTGTGTGTGTGTGTGTGTGTGTGTGTGTGTGTGTGTGTGTGTGTGTGTGTGTGTGTGTGTGTGTGTGTGTGTGTGTGTTTACCGTAAACACATAAATCTATTTTTACTTGAATCTAATTTTTAACACCAATGTTATATCCTATTTTCCATGATGATATGCACTCCTGTAACAGCCTTGGGAGTCCACTTGGTAAATACAGAGTCATCTTCTTCCTCGATTACAGTTGGTGTTGATTTTGCTAACGTATTTGTCATACTTGCGTTTATTAAACATATATTTATGTAAGTAACTCGGTGCTTCAAGGTGCGATATTCATTTCATAATGATATATTCAATGAAAAGTGTATTTCTCAATCCATGTATATAAATATATATGTATGTTCACAATTCCCAGTACAGGCGAGATATTCACAAACACTAATCTCAGGCCGAAGGAGACTCAAACCTTGGAACCTTGGAACTAGGTACACAATGCTCCACCGCTGTCCAACACTGGTTTCTTTTTTTTATATTTTATTTAAAACCAATACAGCGTAACATAAAAATAAAAAATAAAAAGGTATCAGTATGGATCTCAGTCCTGAAGGTTCGAACACTGACCAAATAAACCCGACACAAATTAACTGACACAAAAGGATTACACCCATATACTCGCAAGATATTGCTGTATAACATACAACAATATACTCGCAAGATATTGCTGTATAACATACAACAATATACTCGCAAGATATTGCTGTATTACATACAACAATATACTCGCAAGATATTGCTGTATAACATACAACAATATACTCGCAAGATATTGCTGTATAACATACAACAATATACTCGCAAGATATTGCTGTATTACATACAACAATATACTCGCAAGATATTGCTGTATAACATACAACAATATACTCGCAAGATATTGCTGTATTACATACAACAATATACTCGCAAGATATTGCTGTATAACATACAACAATATACTCGCAAGATATTGCTGTATAACATACAACAATATACTCGCAAGATATTGCTGTATTACATACAACAATATACTCGCAAGATATTGCTGTATAACATACAACAATATACTCGCAAGATATTGCTGTATAACATACAACAATATACTCGCAAGATATTGCTGTATTACATACAACAATATACTCGCAAGATATTGCTGTATAACATACAACAATATACTCGCAAGATATTGCTGTATTACATACAACAATATACTCGCAAGATATTGCTGTATAACATACAACAATATACTCGCAAGATATTGCTGTATTACATACAACAATATACTCGCAAGATATTGCTGTATTACATACAACAATATACTCGCAAGATATTGCTGTATTACATACAACAATATACTCGCAAGATATTGCTGTATTACATACAACAATATACTCGCAAGATATTGCTGTATAACATACAACAATATACTCGCAAGATATTGCTGTATAACATACAACAATATACTCGCAAGATATTGCTGTATAACATACAACAATATACTCGCAAGATATTGCTGTATAACATACAACAATATACTCGCAAGATATTGCTGTATTACATACAACAATATACTCGCAAGATATTGCTGTATTACATACAACAATATACTCGCAAGATATTGCTGTATTACATACAACAATATACTCGCAAGATATTGCTGTATTACATACAACAATATACTCGCAAGATATTGCTGTATTACATACAACAATATACTCGCAAGATATTGCTGTATTACATACAACAATATACTCGCAAGATATTGCTGTATAACATACAACAATATACTCGCAAGATATTGCTGTATTACATACAACAATATACTCGCAAGATATTGCTGTATTACATACAACAATATACTCGCAAGATATTGCTGTATTACATACAACAATATACTCGCAAGATATTGCTGTATAACATACAACAATATACTCGCAAGATATTGCTGTATTACATACAACAATATACTCGCAAGATATTGCTGTATTACATACAACAATATACTCGCAAGATATTGCTGTATTACATACAACAATATACTCGCAAGATATTGCTGTATAACATACAACAATATACTCGCAAGATATTGCTGTATAACATACAACAATATACTCGCAAGATATTGCTGTATTACATACAACAATATACTCGCAAGATATTGCTGTATTACATACAACAATATACTCGCAAGATATTGCTGTATTACATACAACAATATACTCGCAAGATATTGCTGTATTACATACAACAATATACTCGCAAGATATTGCTGTATTACATACAACAATATACTCGCAAGATATTGCTGTATTACATACAACAATATACTCGCAAGATATTGCTGTATTACATACAACAATATACTCGCAAGATATTGCTGTATAACATACAACAATATACTCGCAAGATATTGCTGTATTACATACAACAATATACTCGCAAGATATTGCTGTATTACATACAACAATATACTCGCAAGATATTGCTGTATAACATACAACAATATACTCGCAAGATATTGCTGTATTACATACAACAATATACTCGCAAGATATTGCTGTATTACATACAACAATATACTCGCAAGATATTGCTGTATTACATACAACAATATACTCGCAAGATATTGCTGTATTACATACAACAATATACTCGCAAGATATTGCTGTATAACATACAACAATATACTCGCAAGATATTGCTGTATTACATACAACAATATACTCGCAAGATATTGCTGTATAACATACAACAATATACTCGCAAGATATTGCTGTATAACATACAACAATATACTCGCAAGATATTGCTGTATTACATACAACAATATACTCGCAAGATATTGCTGTATTACATACAACAATATACTCGCAAGATATTGCTGTATTACATACAACAATATACTCGCAAGATATTGCTGTATTACATACAACAATATACTCGCAAGATATTGCTGTATTACATACAACAATATACTCGCAAGATATTGCTGTATTACATACAACAATATACTCGCAAGATGTTGCTGTATTACATACAACAATATACTCGCAAGATATTGCTGTATAACATACAACAATATACTCGCAAGATATTGCTGTATTACATACAACAATATACTCGCAAGATATTGCTGTATAACATACAACAATATACTCGCAAGATATTGCTGTATAACATACAACAATATACTCGCAAGATATTGCTGTATTACATACAACAATATACTCGCAAGATATTGCTGTATTACATACAACAATATACTCGCAAGATATTGCTGTATAACATACAACAATATACTCGCAAGATATTGCTGTATTACATACAACAATATACTCGCAAGATATTGCTGTATAACATACAACAATATACTCGCAAGATATTGCTGTATTACATACAACAATATACTCGCAAGATATTGCTGTATAACATACAACAATATACTCGCAAGATATTGCTGTATAACATACAACAATATACTCGCAAGATATTGCTGTATAACATACAACAATATACTCGCAAGATATTGCTGTATAACATACAACAATATACTCGCAAGATATAGCTGTATAACATACAACAATATACTTGCAAGATATAGCTGTATAACATACAACAATATACTCGCAAGATATTGCTGTATAACATACAACAATATACTCGCAAGATATTGCTGTATAACATACAACAATATACTCGCAAGATATTGCTGTATTACATACAACAATATACTCGCAAGATATTGCTGTATAACATACAACAATATGCTCGCAAGATATTGCTGTATTACATACAACAATATACTCGCAAGATATAGCTGTATAACATACAACAATATACTTGCAAGATATAGCTGTATAACATACAACAATATACTCGCAAGGTATTGCTGTATAACATACAACAATATACTCGCAAGATATTGCTGTATTACATACAACAATATACTCGCAAGATATTGCTGTATTACATACAACAATATACTCGCAAGATATTGCTGTATAACATACAACAATATGCTCGCAAGATATTGCTGTATAACATACAACAATATACTCGCAAGATATTGCTGTATAACATACAACAATATACTCGCAAGATATTGATGTATAACATACAATAATATACTCGCAAGATATTGCTGTATAACATACAACAATATACTCGCAAGATATTGCTGTATAACATACAACAATATACTCGCAAGATATTGCTGTATAACATACAACAATATACTTGCAAGATATTGCTGTACAACATACAACAATATACTCGCAAGATATTGCTGTATAACATACAACAATAACTTAGGGCAAGAACATAGCTACAAATAAACACAGTAACAGGGTCATGAACTGAAAAATCGATAAACATTCAATGATTCAAAACCTTACATATATATAAATTGTACATATAACATGACATGACAAAGGCTCAATACAATAGAAAAGAATATATACAAGAAAATGTATCAATTAATCCCATTCTTCGCATTAATCAATAAACCAAAACCTAACAACATAATCTTACTAGAACATCTACATATTTATCACTAACAATACAGCTGTAATATATACTAAAATACGAATAAACATAAAAAAGAAAACAGCTTATATCTCAAAACCGAAGGTCCATTACTGGTACAATAAACACGTATACAAAAATCTCAGACACAAAAGCAATGCGTCTATAAACTGGCTAGATGTGTCTGTCTACCATACAGCTAAAAACTTACATCAAGAACATCGCAATGAAAACAAACTGGTATGAGATCACTGACCTAAATTATGTAAACTTTAAAATGAATCGAAATCATACATAAAGTTTTAAATATGTTATATAGATCATTTTAAATATGTTATATAGATCATTTTAAATATGTTATATGGATCATTTTAAATATGTTATATAGATCATAACGAGACCTCAAACTCTACATCCACATGTGGCATGATAACCACAAGGTTGATGCAATAATGCATTAATGAAAGCCAGGAAACCATTCCATACCCACATTCACAACACTCTCACGACCCCACCCCCCAGGAGGGGAGCCCACTGTGACCCCCTGACTCCCTCTCTACCTATGAAAACCCCTTCATTCACTCAGTATCATTCACAGATTCATGAGAATTCCTAACGTCAGCATTCTATACCCCTCTGAGAAAACCTGATCCCACCTCCTCCCATACAAATCTCTGTTACGATAGAACGTTATCGCCAGAACCTCCCTTCGCTCTTCACTATCCCTTCTCCCCCTCATCACCCACGCAGAACCGACACCCCACGGCCTCCCACCCTCTGTTCCAACCTACCTAACCAGCACCTGACCTCTTCTAACCCCTCACAAAAATAAACTACATGGAACGCAGTCTCGTCCCCTCCACAGATACCACACACCCCACCCTCTACAACCTTTCTGTTTCGTAGTATCGCTCCAGACGGAAGGATACCATGCAGAAAACGAAACATCACCTCACGCGCCCGAGGGTTTAACTTCAACTTACTAAATCTATACCAAATACTCTTCCACGTATACATGGGGAACAAGCCCTCAACTGGGACAACGCACCTACCTACAAGCAACCTACACAAAACCCTTATGCGAACCTTTCTCAATTCCTTAACCAACATCACGGCCCTCAAAACGATTTCGCATTCCCTCAACTCCATTCCTCGATACCACATACCCAGCCTGTCATGTATCCTTCCCAGCTGCCCCGCGTTCACACCCACACGCAAAACTTCCCATTTAAGAAACACACATTTAGCCCTCCGTCTCACATCCATCAACCCCAACCCACCCTGACGTACAGGTAACATTACAACTTCTCTCCTTAACCAATCACAACGTGAACCCCACAAAAATTTGTACACCCGTCTTAAGATCCCCGCAATCGCTGTCCCTGTAATTGGGAACACAGCTGCAACATGCCAAACCTTACTATACAATAAAATATTTACAACTATCACTCGCTGTATAAGAGTTAGGTGCTGGGGTCTCAAAACACCTAGACGCCCCACGATCCTTTCCAATAACCTATCCGAGTTTTCCACCCGCGCCGCAACCATGTCATCCCTATAAATAATACAACAAATCTTTAAAGACACCGCCCCGTGGCACTTCCAAACAATTGCACAACCTCGTCCAATACTCCCATTGACATCCCTTCACGAATGAGAACAGTGGTGTCGTCTATATATCCAATTAAACCCGGCCAGGCCCTCCCACCCCCACACTTCCCTCACCTTGAGTACATAAGCTACGGTCAACCATTCTATAAAAGGGGTCCTGAAAACACGCAGACAATATTTGGGACATGGGACATCCCTATCTAAGGCCTCTACCCATTGCAATCTACCTCCCCATACACCCATTAATCTGCATCCTCATTTTCGCCCCCTTGTACAACGTATTTACCCACTCGACTATTTCCTCCCCATAACCCTGTCTCCTAAGTATAACCTGCAAAGCTCTCCTTTCTACTCTATCATAAGCTCCCTGCTAATCTAGAGCCAACAAAACCCCCCCACCCCCACCCCCACCTTTAGCTTCCACAAAACTTGGCAGTATCCCATGTCCTTCAATCATCGACCTTCCTGGCAACCCAAACTGAGATTTCGACACCACCCTCCCCACAACACATATGAACCTATTACCTAAAATTTCTGCAAAAACCTTATAGTCTGCACACATCGGCGATATGGCTCGGTACTCCCGTAGGGTGGGCTGCCCCATGCCCTTCGAGACCAACACTACACGTGCTGTAGCCTGCTTCTCCCCCAACTTACTCTTCTCCTTCATACGATTAAATAACCTAACTATAAATCCCCGTATTAACATCCAATATTGTAAATAAAATTCTACCGGGAGACCGTCAGTTTCCTGGAGTTTTCCCCTTCCTCATTCCCCTTAACGCATTCTCTATTTCCTCTGCCGTAATAATCCCACCTAAAAGCCTTTCTGTCGCTATTTCCTAAATTACAAGTCTCATACGTACACACTTTGTCTAACGCCCCGGCACCCACCCCCCCACTTGTCCAGTACTTCTCATACCAAGCCTCTGCATATGCACACATCCCCTTCGTGGGGATGTGTGCATATGCACACATCCCCAAACTTGGGATAGCCGTCACTGCCTGCCTTTGCTTTTGATGCCGCAAAACACACACAGACGGCTTGTCGCCCCAAAACACTTCTTCCACCCCTGCCTGCACCCTTACAGCTTGAAACCTTTTATTTTGTAACACCCTCAATCTCCCTTTTATTTCAACTATTTCATCCATAGGAAAATTATTCCCAATCACCCCCCGCCCATAGCAACCTCTTAACCTATCCTCTAAATAGTTAGCCAGTCCATATTTTAAATTATTAATACGTTTTCCTTGCCTCACATAAAGCTTTCTAATCCTTTCCTTTGCAACACAATCCCACCATGTCACAATGTCGTCCACCCTCTGTTCTTCCACACTAAGCTCCCTCCATAGGACTGAAAACCCCTCCAACCCCTCCTCTTCACCTAACATACTTATATTTAGTTTCCAATAACTTCTGTATATTTCCACGAGCGCTCCCCCCCCCCACCCAACCTCCACCATCACTGCCCTATGATCTGATATAGTAGCCTCAACAGTACTGAAAGATTTCACATCCACTCCCTGAGAAAGGTACACTCTATCTAGCCTCGCAGCATATCCACTCCTAACGAACGTATGTTCAGTCTCCCCCCCCCCCAAATGCATCACGTAACCTGACATCCTTTAACAATTCCCTAACAGACATACATCCAGTCCCTTTTGGGTCCACGTCAGCCACCCTGATTACACAATTCCAGTCCCCACCAACTATTGCCACCTCTGGCAGTGCACGTAAGAAAAACACAAGATCCTCACACACAAAATCATTCTTTACCTGTACGTTATTTTCCGCCGGTGCATACACACTCACAGAAGACACACACTTACCCATCCACCACCCATCCACACACAACACCCTCCGTCCCCCACCTCCCTCGTTTCTCTGCAAAACAAACGGGCTCGTTTCCCTTATTAAAATACCCACACCACCTTTTAGACGGGGAGATGGCAGGGTAACTACTCGAAACCCTGCCACCTCCAACACCCTACCCTCTTTAAAATAATGCTTCTGCAGGAACAGAACATCCACTCTAGATTTATTCAGGAAAGTACGAAACCAATCTCTCTTCATACTGCTACATAAACCATTAACATTTACAGTCATACACGTAAGGCCTTTTAAAGTTTCCACCCCTGCCTCCTCTCCTCACTCTTTACAACTCCAGAACCTGAATTCATATTTGACACCTTCAGAGTGCTCTCTTATCCCCCTCCCCCCTTCTTCCGGTGCCTCCTATCATGGCTACCACCACCTACACCACTACCTTCACACTCCACCTCAGTTTGTTTCCCAGGCTTTTGCGCTGGCGTCAGGACATCATCAGAATCTGACATAGCCGCCCTCTTTCTCGTGACAGGCACGTTACACGTATCTTGATCAGATGTTGCCTCACGATGAACCTCCACCTCCACGTGACAATGGTTTAGTGATTCTAGGGACGACTCCAACACACCATCACTTCCCAAAATATCACGTCCCCGACTTACTGGAAGCGACGACTCTCCAGTGGCACCTAGCTCGGATGTAATGTCCCCCTCAGGCGGTGACAAAGTCTTCAAAATCTCCACCAATTCCTCCTCAATTTCAATAACCTGCTCCTGTAGTTGCTGCTCCTCCTTATCCACAGGTGGAGACACCGGGTCAGGCAACTGGGTGAGGGACTCCAACCCACCTCCAGTTCTGTGTGCCTGATCCACTATCTCACTCCACAAAACACCACACCCTCCGTCCGATGGTTGTTCCACACCTGCCACCTTTGAAGCAGGGGCTGCGACGTCCACATGTCCAGGCACACGTCTCCGCTTGCCACAAGTCGCCGCTCTGTGATCATACTCACCACATAGGCGGCACTTACGTCGTTGCCCTGGATACATAACCATGACCTGCGTCCTGAATTCTTGTACATAAACATAGGACGGTATTGGGTGTCTCAGAGTCATTTTGAGGTTGAAAGTACCCTCTTGCAGACCAGCATAGGTGCCTGCCACCCACGTACCATGCTGAGCATAATGAACTGTTCCATACTTCTCAAAAACTTTCCTGATATCTGTCTCGTCCGCCTCAAAGGGAACGTTGCATAACTTGATCCAGGTATAATACCGTGAAACATCAATCATTCTCATATAGACAGCTGGTGTGACGGTAAGACTCACATCCTGAAACCGGGTGACCAACGATTCATAGACCGTCGCCGTTAGCAGTTTTACGAAAATTCTTTGGGCTCCATTTAATGCAACCCCATATAAGTCACCATCTTGTATGCCGTACGTCTCCCGGTTCATCTTGGGTAATAAGACTTGCACAGAACTAGGCATAATCGTTCCTCGAAGTAGTTCTATGCCGACAGTATTAATCCGGCGTCTTAGACTAACCGCCATTTTGACAACAACAGCACTCCTATATTGTCAGCAGAGGCGCGACAGCACCACCTCACACCACTGCGCTTCTGCGCAGTAGGTCCACACGGCCCGAGAGCGATGAGGACAATGCAACACTGGTTTCAGTGAATATTTCGCCTGTTCTGCGAATTCTAAATATTGTAAAAATCTCTCGTCGATGAATGCATGCAGGGGATGAGATGAAAAGCTGAATGCCACCTGTCTGAATGCTGGCTGCCTTAGTTCAAAGCGTCTAGCGTTAGCTGGGCGCCAAGGTATTGGTCCAGTGTGGTACAGTAGCAGAGCATTGCGTTCCTTGATCCATATATATATATATATATATATATATATATATATATATATATATATATATATATATATATATATATATATATATATATATATATATATATATATAATATATACATAATATATATATATATATAATACATATATATACATATATATATATATATATATATATATATATATATATATATATATATTTATATATATATATATATATATATATATATATATATATATATATATATCAGATTGGAGGGAGAGAGTATGGAGGAGGTGAATGTATTCAGATATTTGGGAGTGGACGTGTCAGTGGATGGGTCTATGAAAGATGAAGTGAATCACAGAACTGATGAGGGAAAAAAGAGTGAGTGGTGCACTTAGGAGTCTGTGGAGACAGAGAACTTTGTCCTTGGAGGCAAAGAGGGGAATGTATGAGAGTATAGTTTTACCAACGCTCTTATATGGGTGTGAAGCATGGGTGATGAATGTTGCAGCGAGGAGAAGGCTGGAGGCAGTGGAGATGTCATGTCTGAGGGCAATGTGTGGTGTGAATATAATGCAGAGAATTCGTAGTTTGGAAGTTAGGAGGAGGTGCGGGATTACCAAAACTGTTGTCCAGAGGGCTGAGGAAGGGTTGTTGAGGTGGTTCGGACATGTAGAGAGAATGGAGCGAAACAGAATGACTTCAAGAGTGTATCAGTCTGTAGTGGAAGGAAGGCGGGGTAGGGGTCGGCCTAGGAAAGGTTGGAGGGAGGGGGTAAAGGAGGTTTTGTGTGCGAGGGGCTTGGACTTCCAGGAGGCATGCATGAGCGTGTTTGATAGGAGTGAATGGAGACAAATGGTTTTTAATACTTGACGTGCTGTTGGAGTGTGAGCAAAGTAACATTTATGAAGGGATTCAGGGAAACCGGCAGGCCGAACTTGAGTCCTGGAGATGGGAAGTACAGTGCCTGCACTCTGAAGGAGGGGTGTTAATGTTGCAGTTTAAAAACTGTAGTGTAAAGCACCCTTCTGGCAAGACAGTGATGGAGTGAATGATGGTGAAAGTTTTTTCTTTTTCGGGCCACCCTGCCTTGGTGGGAATCGGCCAGTGTGATAATAATAAAAAAATAATATATATATAATATACATATTATATATATATATGTATATATATATATATATATATATATATATATATATATATATATATATATATATATATATATATATATATATATATATATACATATATATATATATATGCAATAAGATCACAGTAAACAGGTGATTTCAGAATATGCAAAAACAACCACTCTGAAAGAATAGAGAAATTCCAAGCGCTTTCGTGACTACTCACATTATCAAGGAACTATGAAAGTAAAGCATCCAAGGAAGCTATATAAGGGGTCTGGCCGGCACCTCACTATCAGATCCCACAACGGTTTAAACACCTGACGCGCGCCGACCCAACTTGGATAGGTCCTTGGCACAACTCACCCCACAAACTATTCTACCCAAGAAATAAGAAATTTTAAAGATTATTTGTCCAGTGTATTATTAAATTCTTCCCAAATTCTATTAATTATAAATGGATCTAATTTATATAAACCAAAGGAAATATTCATATTATTGTCAAAACTGCTTTTTATGAAACAAGATTCAATTATATTCCTGTCGACCATGGACTTGCTTGATACTACTTTCTCAACTTTTTGAAAATCAATTGGATGGTTAAAATCTCTTACATGTAAGAGATTTTAACCATCCTTTTATATCCATGGGGAAGTGAAATAAGAATCTTTCCTCCATAAGCCATGCGTGTTGTTAAAGTCAACTAAAATTCCGGGAACAATGAGTTAGTAACCCCTTTTCCTGTAATAATTACTAAAAAGAATAATAATAAAAAAATTGTGAAAGTGGGATGTCTGAATGTGCGTGGATGTTGTACGGATGATAAGAGATGATTGTGGTTGTTATGAATGAGAAGAAGCTGGATGTCCTGGGGTGGGAGAGTTTCATTGGAGAGGAATAAATTGGATTAGGTCAGAGGTTTCAAATAGAGTTAGAGCTACAGAAGGATTAACAATGATGTTGAAGAATAAGCTATGGCAGGAAAAGAAGGACTATAAATGTATTAATTCAAGGATTAAGGGGAGTAAAATAAAGGTTGGATGTGAAAAGTGGGTTATAGTAAGCGTATATGCACTTGGAGAAGAGAGAAGTGTAGAGGAGAGTGAGAGATTTTGGGAAATGTCGAGTGAATGAGTGGGGAGTTTTGAACCAAGTGTGAGAGTAATGGTGGTTGGGGATTTCAATGCTAAAGTGGGTAAAAATGTTGTGGAGAGAGTAGTAGGTAATTTTGGGGTGCCAGGGGTAAATGAAAATGGGGAACCTTCAATTGAGCTATGTGTAGAAAGAGGTTTGGTAATAAGTAATACATATTTTATGAAAAAGAGGATAAATATACAAGGTATGATGTAATACGCAATAAAAGTAGTTTATTAGATTATGTAATGGTGAATAAAACGTTGATGAGTAGGCTCCAGGATGTAAACGTTTATAGAGGGGCAACTGATATATCAGATCATTAATTAGTTGTAGCTACAGTTAGAGTAAGAGGTAGACGGGACAAGAGGAAAATGACAACAACAAGTAAGAGGGAGGTGAGAGTGTATAAACTAAGGGAGGAGGAAGTTCGGGTGAGATATAAGCAACTATTGGCGGAAAGGTGGGCTGGTGCAAGTATGAATAGAGGGGGGAGGGTTGAAAAGGGTTGGAACAGTTTTAAAAATGCAGTATTAGAATGCAGGGCAGAAGTCTGTGGTTGTAGGAGGGTGGGTGCAGGAGGAAAGAGGAGCGATTGGTGGAATGATGAAGTAAAGGGTGTGATCAAAGAGAAAAAGTTAGCTTATGAGAGGTTTTTACAAAGCAGAAGTGTTATACGAAGAGTAGAGTATATGGAGAGTAAAAGGAAGGTGAAGAGAGTGGTGATAGAGTGCAAAAGAAGTGGGAGAGGCACTGTCACGAAATTTTAATGAAAATAAGAAAAAAAATTGGAGCGAGTTAAACAAGTTCAGAAAGCCTAGGGAACAAATTGATATGTCAGTTAAAGACAGAGTAGCGGAGTTAGTAGATGGGGAGATGAAGGTTTTGGGTAGATGGCGAGAACATTTTGAGGAACTTTTAAATGTCGACGAAGAAAGGGAGGCGGTAATTTCATGCACTGGTCTGGGGTGAAGAAGAGCAGGATGTGAGTGTGGGGGAAGTGCATGAGGCATTACGTAGAATGAAAGGGATTAAAGCAGCTGGAACTGACGGGATCATGACAGAAATGTTAAAAGCAGGGAGGGATATAGTGTTGGAGTGGTTGGTATTCTCGTTTAATAAATGTATGAAAGAGGGGAAGGTAACTAGGGATTGGCAGAGAACATGTATAGTCCCTTTATATAAAGTGAATGGGGACAAAAGAAATTGTAAAAGTTATAGAGGAATAAGTTTACTGAGTATACCAGGAAAAGTGTCTGGTAGGGTTATTATTGAAAGAATTAGAGGTAAGACAGAATGCAGGATTGCGGATGAGCAAGGAGGTTTTAGAGTGGGTAGGGGATGTGTAGATCAAGTGTTTACATTGAAGAATATATGTCAACAGTATTTAGATGAAGGTAGGGAAGTTTTTATTGCATTTATTGATTTAGAAAAGGCATATGATAGAGTGGATAGGGGAGCAATGTAGCAGATGTTACAAGTATATGGAATAGGTGGTAAGTTACTAAATGCTGTAAAGAGTTTTTATGAGGATAGTGAGGCTCAGGTTAGGATGTGTAGAAGAGAGGGAGACTACTTCCCGGTAAAAGTAGGTCTTAGACAGGGATGCGTAATGTCAGCATGGCTGTTTAATATATTTATAGATGGGGTTGTAAAAGAAGTAAATGCTACGGAGTTCGGGAGAGGGGTGGGATTAAATTTTGGGGAATCAACTACAAAATGGGAACTGGCAGTTACTTTTTGCTGATGGTACTATGCTTATGAGAGATTCTAAAGAAAAACTGCAAGGGTTAGTAGACGAGCTTGGGAGTGTGTGCAAAGGAGGAAAGTTGAAAGTGAACATAGAAAAGAGGAAGGTGATGATGTCATCCAATGATTTAGATAAAGAAAAATTGGATATCAAATTGGGGAGGAGGAGTATGGAAGAAGTGAATGTTTTCAGATACTTGGGAGTTGACGTGTCGGCGGATGGATTTATGAAGGATGAGGTTAATCATAGAATTGATGAGGGAAAAAAGGTGAGTGGTGCGTTGAGGCATATGTGGAGACAAAAAACGTTATCTATGGAGGCAAAGAAAGGAATATATGAAAGTATAGTAGTACCAACACTCTTATATGGGTGTGAAGCTTGGGTTGTGAATGCAGCAGCGAGGAGGTGGTTGAAGGCAGTGGAGATGTCCTGTCTAAGGGCAATGTGTGGTGTAAATATTATGTAGAAACTTCGGAGTGTGGAAATAAAGAGAAGGTGTGGAGTTAATAAAAGTATTAGTCAGAGGGCTAAAGATGGGTTGTTGAGGTGGTTTGGTCATTTAGAGAGAATGGATCAAAGTAGAATGACATGGAGAGCGTATAAATCTGCAGGGGACGGAAGGCGGGGAAGGGGTCGTCCTCGAAAAGGTTGGAGGGATGGGGTAAAGGAGTTTTTGTGGGCGATGGGATTGGACTTCCAGCAAGCGTGCGTGAGCATGTTGGATAAGAGTGAATGGAGACAAATGGTATTTGGGACCTGACGATCTGTTGGAGTGTGAGCAGGGTAATATTTAGTGAAGGGATTCAGGGAAACTGGTTATTTTTATATAGCCGGACTTGAGTCCTGGAAATGGGAAGTACAATGCCTGCACTTTAAAGGAGTGGTTCGGGATATTGGCAGTTTGGAGGGATATGTTGTGTATCTTTATACGTATATACTTCTGAACTGTTGTATTCTGAGCACCTCTGCAAAAAGAGTGATTACGTGCAAGTGAAGTGAAAGTGTTGAGTGATGATGAAAGTATTTCTTTTTGGGGATTTTCTTTCTTTTTGGGTCACCCTGCCTCGGTGGGAGACGGCCGACTTGCTAAATATATATATATATATATATATATATATATATATATATAAATATATATATATATATATATATATATATATATATATATATATATATGTATATATATATATATATATGTATGTATGTATGTATTTATGTATGCAAAATAACCACTGTGAAAGAATAGTGAAATTCCAAGCGCTTTTGTGACTTCCCGCATTATCAAGTTTCTTGAAAATATGAAAAGTCAAGAAAGCGCTTGGAATTTCACAATTCTTTAACAGTGGTTATTTTGCATTTTCTGATATCAACTGTTTACTGTGATCTTATTGTGGTATTTGTGGCATTTATGGATTTGGAAAAGGCATATGACAGGGTGGATTGGGGGGCAATGTGGCAGATGTTGCAAGAGTATGGTATAGGAGGTAGGTTACTGAAAGCAGTGAAGAGTTTTTACAAGGATAGTGAGGTTCAGGTTAGAGCAGGTAGGAAAGGGGGAGATTATTTCCCAGTAAATGTAGGCCTTCGACAAGGATGTGTGATGTCACCGTGGTTGTTCAATATATTTATAGATTGGGTTGTAAGAAAAGTGAATGCGAGGGTATTGGCAAGAGGTGTTGGGTTAAAAGATAAAGAATCAAACACAGAGTGGGAGTTGCCACAGTTGCTTTTTGCTGATGACACTGTGCTCTTGGGAGATTCTGAAGAGAAGTTGCAGAGGTTGGTGGATGAATTTGGTATGGTATGTAAAAGATGAAAATTAAAAGTGAATATAGGAAAGAGTAAGGTTATGAGGAAAACAAAAAGATTAGGTGATGAAAGATTTGATGTAAGAACATAAGAACACTGCAGCAGACCTGTTGGCCCATACTAGGCAGGTCCTTTACAATCAGTCCCACTAAGAAAACATTTACCCAAACAAATTTTTAAAACTGCCCATGAAATAAGCTCTGATAAGTCTATCCACCCATATGCAAGTCCCACTCAAATCCAACCCGTCTCACTCATGCATCAATAACCCAACTAGGTAGACTGTTCCACTCATCAACTACACTATTTCCAAGCCAATACTTTCCTATGTCCTTTCTAAATCTAAACTTGTCTAATTTAAATCCATTACTGCGGGTTTTCTCTTGGAGAGATATCCTCAAGACCTTATTAATATCCCCTTTATTAATACCCATCTTCCACTTATACACTTTGATCGTGTCTCCCCTCATTCTTCGTCTAACAAGTGAATGTAATTTAAGGGTCTTCAATCTCTCTCCATAGGGAAGATTTCTAATGCTATGTATTAATTTAGTCATTCTACGCTTAATGTTTTTTAACAAATTTATGTCCATTCTGTAATATGGAGACCAGAACTGAGCTGCATAATCTAGGTGAGGCCTTACTAATGATGTATAAAGCTGTAATACAGCCACTGAACTTCTGCTGCTTACACTCCTCGATATAAATCCCAGTAAACTGTTTGCCTTATTACGTACGGTTAGGCATTGCTCTCTTGGTTTTAGGTTGCTGCTTATCATAACCCCCAAGTCTTTTTCGCAATCTGTATGGCTAAGTTCTACATTATTTAACTTATAAGTGCTAGGGTTGTGGACACTCCCGAGCTTCAGAACCTTGCATTTATCTACATTGAACTTGTCTAAATCTACTTTGAGTTTGTCTAAATCTTCCTGAAGTTCCCTGAAATCTACGTTTGAATCAATTATCCTACCTATCTTTGTGTCATCGGCGAATTTGTTCATTTCACTAGTAATTCCCTCATCAAGATCATTGATATGTATTATAAACAACAACGGGCCCAAGACTGATCCCTGTGGAACGCCACTTGTTACAGATCCCCGCTCGGATTTTACCCCATTTATGGACACTGCTTCGTGTCTGTGAGCCATGACTCGATCCATGAGAGCACTTTTCCCTGAATGTCATGAGCTGCCACTGTCTTTAACAGTCTTTGGTGCGGAACTCTATCAAAAGCCTTACTAAAATTTAAGTAAATAATATCATAATCTTTATCGTGATCAACAGCCTCAAAAGCTTTCCTGAAGAAAGTCATTAAATTAGTTAGACAAGAACGGCCTATCGTGAATCCATGCTGAGTATCATTAATCAGATTATGCTTATCCAGATGGCTTCTTATAATCTCAGCTATAATTAACTCCAGCAATTTGCCTACAATTGAGGTCAGGCTTATTGGGCGGTAATTTGACGGTAACGACTTGTCCCCTGATTTAAAAATAGGAATTACATAAGCCATCTTCCACATATCAGACACTATACCTGTTTGAAGAGATAAATTAAAAATATTAGTTAATGGTTCACAGAGTTCCATTTTACATTCCTTAAGAACCCTTGAAAAAAGCTCATCAGGACCCGGCGACTTATTTTGCTTCAGTCGATCTATTTGTTTCACAATCATTTCACTAGTGACTGTGATGTTACATAATTTATCTTCTTCAGGCCCACTATCAAAATTAATTACTGGGATATTGTTAGTGTCTTCCTGTGTAAAAACCGAGAGAAAATAATTATTTAAAATTGAGCACATTTCGTTCTCTATGTCAGTAAGATGCCCAGAGTTATTTTTAAAGGGACCTATCTTATCTCTATCTTTTGTTCTATAGGCCTGGAAAAAACTTTTTTGGTTAGTTTTCGAATCCCTGGCAACTTTAATTTCATAGTCCAGTTTAGCATTTCTTATCCCCTTTTTGACGTCCCTCTTAATGTCAATATACTGATTCATAAGATGACTCTCACCTCTTTTGATGCACCTATAAAGTCCTTTCTTATGCCCTAAAAGATATTTGAGCCTATTATTCATCCATTTTGGATCATTTCTGTTTGATCTAATTTCTTTATAAGGTATAAATGTTCTTTGGGCAGCATGTATAGTGTTCAGAAAACTGTCATATTGATAGCTCTCTTCGTTACCCCAGTCAACAGATGATAAGTGTTCTCTAAGCTCATCGTAATCTGCTAAGCGAAAATCTGGGATTGTTAGTGAGTTATCCCTACTATCATACTTCCATTCTATGCTAAATGTAATTGATTTGTGGTCGCTAGCACCAAGTTCCTCTGAAATTTCTAAATTATTAACAAGGGATTCACTGTTTGCCAGAACTAAGTCAAGCAGGTTATTTCCCCTTGTAGGTTCTGTCACAAACTGCTTCAAAAAATAATCCTGAACTACTAAGAAGTCGTACGATTCTAAATTCCCAGTCAATAAATTCCAATCAATATAACTAAAGTTAAAGTCTCCTAGAATTACTACATTATTGTGCCTTGTGGCCTTAACAATTTTCTCCCATAGTAGTCTCCCTTGGTCCCTCTCTAAGTTTGGGAGACGGTATATCACACTTAATTCCCGTTTTTATACAACAGTTCAGGCGATCTAGGACATACAATGCCACTCCACCCCCCTTCCCAATATTTCTATCTACTTGGAACAATTTAAAACCCTGAATACAGGCATGTCCCGACTTTTTTAATTAAACCACGTCTCAGTTATGGCAAATAAATCAATGTTACCTGCACTAGCAACTAATCTCAACTCGTCCATCTTATTCCTAGCACTACGGTTATTAGCATAATATACATTGAAAGACCCTCCTTCCTGTTTACCCTTCCTGCTCATTTCTGTTTTTCTTCTAAACCTATTACTGCCCTTATCACCTAGTGTCACTGGCTTTTCAATATCTACCTCGTTCTGCTTAATATTAGTTCCCCTAGAACTCATAATATTACTTCACTGGGACTTCACTGTTTTCCCGCCAAAACCCATACCACTAACTATTCCTAGTTTAAAGTCCTAACAGCTACCTCCACTGCAGTTGCCAGTGCCCCCACCCCAGACCTAGATAAGTGAACCCCATCCCTTTCATACATGACATTTCTGCCACAGAAGAGGTCCCAGCCGTCAATGAATGTTACCGCATTTTCCTTACAGTATTTGTCCAGCCAGCAATTGACACCAATTGCTCTGGACAACCATTCATTTCCAACTCCTCTCCTTGGCAAAATACCACATATGACAGGGTTCCCACCCTGCCTCCTAATTATTTCTATTGCTGACCTATACCTGCTAATGAGGTCCTCACTCCTACGTCTGCCAACATCGTTGCCTCCAGCACTGAGACGGATAATAGGATTGCTCCCATTACCTCTCATGATGTCATCCAGATGGCTAACAATATCCTCCATTCCAGCCCCAGGAAAGCAAACCCTCTGTCTCCTACTTCTGTCCTTCAAGCAGAAGGCCCTACCCATGTACCTAACTTGGCTATCCCCAACAACAACAATATTCTTATCTTTCTTGGTGTCGTTCGTCGTGACGTTCCCAGTAGTCGACTCACATTCGTCGGGTAGCACGGAGAATGCATTAGATGTTTCCACAACAGTTTCCACAGCAGTCTCTTTTTTCTTCATCGTTTCTACCTTTCCATTCGTCTTCTTGATCGTCAACTTCGTTCCATGCTGTCCAGCCACTGTCCAGTTTCCCTTCTTGACCTGAGGACTCAAAACAGTGGGACTACTACGAATCCTCTTGTTTTCCTCGGTCAATCGCCGAATCTCCATCTTCGCCACCCTCAATTCTTCCTTAAATTGTTGGTAAAGTTGTTCGATGGAGGGCATCTTGGTTCAGTCCGTAGAGAGCACACTCGACACGTCCTCACAGAGCTAAGTACAGGTCACCACCGCTAAGTACAGGTCATCAGATTGGATAGAGAGAATATGGAGGTGGTGAATGTATTCTAATATTTGGGAGTGGACATGTCAGCAGATGGGTCTATGAAAGATGAGGTGAATCATAGAATTGATGAGGGGAAAGGGTGAGCAGTGCACTTAGGAGTCTGTGGAGACAAAGAACTTTGTCTTTGGATGCAAAGACGGGAATGCATGAGAGTATAGTTTTACCAACGCTCTTATGTGGGTGCGAAGTATGGGTGATGAATGTTGTAGCGAAGAAAAGGCTGAAGGCAGTGGAGATATGTCTGAGGGCAATGTGTGGCGTGAATATAATAAGAACATAAGAACATAAGAAAGAAGGAACACTGCGACAAGCCTACTGACCCATGCGGAGCAGGTCCATAACCCCCCACCGGATTAGTCCAATGACCCACCCAGTCTGGTCACGTCCACTCAAGGAAGGAGCACGGCACCAGACCCAGCAGCTAAAGCTAGTCAGGTTCACCTCACACCCACGCACACCAACTCATGTATTTATCTAACCTATTTTTAAGACTACACAACGTTTAAGCCTCAATAACTGTACTCGGGAGTTTGTTCCACTCATCCACAACTTTATTACCAAACCAGTGCTTTCCTATATCCTTCCTGAATCTGAATTTTTCCAACTTGAAACCATTGCTGCGAGTCCTGTCTTGGCTGGAAATTTTCAGCACGCTATTTACATCCCCTTTATTTATTCCTGTTTTCCATTTATACACCTCGATCATAACCCCCCTAATTCTATGCCTTTCGAGAGAGTGCAGATTCAGGACCCTCAGTCTATCTTCATAGGGAAGATTTCTGATATATGGGATCATCTTTGTCGTCCTCCTCTGTACGTTTTCCAGAGCATTTATATCCATTCTGTAATACGGTGACCAGAACTGAGCAGCACAGTCTAAATGAGGCCTAACCAAGGATATATAGAGTTGAAGAACAACCTGAGGACTTCTATTATTTATACTTCTAGATATAAAGCCAAGAATTCTGTTAGCTTTATTGCGAACACTAATGCACTGTTGTCTTGGTTTTAGATTACTGCTAACCAAAACTCCTAAATCCTTTTCGCAATCAGTTGTATTAAGATCTACATAATTTAGTTTGTATGTTACATGGTTATTTTCCTGTCCAACATTTAGAACTTTGCATTTGTCTATATTAAACTGCATCTGCCACTTCTCCGACCATTGCATCAGTCTATTCAAATCATCCTGGAGTGCTCTAGTGTCATCATTAGAATGAACTGGACTGCCTATTTTGGTGTCATCAGCAAATTTGCTTATGTCGCTATTTATTCCCTCATCTATGTCGTTTATGTAAATTGTGAACAACAATGGGCCCAACACTGACCCCTGAGGAACACCGCTTGTGACATGCCCCCATTCTGATTTCTCCCCATTTATGCAAACTCTCTGTTGCCTATTTGTCAGCCATGCCTCTACCCAGGAAAAAATTTCTCCTCCTATTCCGTGTGCCTTAAGTTTCCTAAATAGCCTCTTATGAGGAACTCTATCGAAAGCCTTACTGAAGTCCATATACACAATATCATATGCATTACCATGATCTACCTCCTCAAACCCCTTAGTGAAAAATGTTAGTAAATTCGTAAGGCAGGAACGTCCCTTTGTATAACCGTGTTGAGATTCATTAATCAAGCTGTGCCTGTCAAGATGGCTACAAATTGCTTCGGCAATTATTGTTTCCATAAATTTTCCCACTATGGAGGTAAGGCTTATTGGTCTATAGTTCGTAGCCAAAGACCTGCCACCTGCCTTGTAAATAAGTATTGCATTTGTCATTTTCCACTTATCAGGCAATATGCCAGTTTGTAGTAATATGTTAAAAAGATTAGCCAAAGGTATGCTAAGTTCCTCTCTATATTCCTTTAACACCCTTGCAAACAGTTCATCAGGGCCTGGGGATTTGTTAGGTCTTAGTTTCTCTATTTGTCTGAGGACCATGTCACTAGTTACCGCAGTCGTGCATAATTTATTATCCTCCTGTTCTACATAATCTATTATTTCAGGAATATCGCTTGTATTTTCCTGGGTGAAAACTGAGAGGAAGTATGTATTGAGAGAATTCGTAGTTTGGAAGTTATGAGGAGGTGCGGGATTGCCAAAACTGTTGTCCAGTGGACTGAAAAAGGGTTGTTCAGGGGGTTCGGACATGTAGCGAGAATGGAACGAAACAAAATGAATTTGAGAGTGTATAAATCTGTAGTGGAGGGAAGGCGGGGTAGGGGTCGGCCTAGGAAAAGTTGGAGGGAGGGGGTAAAGGAGGCTTTGTGTGCGAGGGGCTTGGACTTCCAACAAGCGTGCGTGAGCGTATTTGATTGGAATGAATGGAGACAAATGGTTTTTAATACTAGACGTGGTGTTGGAGTGTGAGCAAAGTAACATTTATGAAGGGATTCAGGGAAACCGTGAGGCCGGACTTGAGTCCTGGAGATGGGAAGTACAGTGTCTACACTCTGAAGGAGGGGTGTTAATGTTGCAGTTTTATAAACTGTAGTGTAAAGCCCCCCTCTGGCAATACAGTGATGGAGTGAATGATGATGAAAGTTTTTCTTTTTCTGGCCACCCTGCCTTGGTGGGAATCGGCCGACGTGTTAATAAATAATATATATATATATATATATATATATATATATATATATATATATATATATATATATATATATATATATATATATATATATATATATATATATATATATATATATATATACATATATGTATATATATATATATATATATATATATATATATATATATATATATATATATATATATATATATATATATATATATATAATTTTTTTTTTTTATTATCACACTGGCCGATTCCCACCAAGGCAGGGTGGCCCGAAAAAGAAAACTTTCACCATCATTCACTCCATCACTGTCTTGCCAGAAGGGTGCTTTACACTACAGTTTTTAAACTGCAACATTAACACCCCTCCTTCAGAGTGCAGGCACTGTACTTCCCATCTCCAGGACTCAAGTCCGGCCTGCCGGTTTCCCTGAATCCCTTCATAAATGTTACTTTGCTCACACTCCAACAGCACGTCAAGTATTAAAAACCATTTGTCTCCATTCACTCCTATCAAACACGCTCATGCATGCCTCCTGGAAGTCCAAGCCCCTCGCACACAAAACCTCCTTTACCCCCTCCCTCCAACCTTTCCTAGGCCGACCCCTACCCCGCCTTCCTTCCACTACAGACTGATACACTCTTGAAGTCATTCTGTTTCGCTCCATTCTCTCTACATGTCCGAACCACCTCAACAACCCTTCCTCAGCCCTCTGGACAACAGTTTTGGTAATCCCGCACCTCCTCCTAACTTCCAAACTACGAATTCTCTGCATTATATTCACACCACACATTGCCCTCAGACATGACATCTCCACTGCCTCCAGCCTTCTCCTCGCTGCAACATTCATCACCCACGCTTCACACCCATATAAGAGCGTTGGTAAAACTATACTCTCATACATTCCCCTCTTTGCCTCCAAGGACAAAGTTCTTTGTCTCCACAGACTCCTAAGTGCACCACTCACTCTTTTTCCCTCATCAATTCTATGATTCACCTCATCTTTCATAGACCCATCCGCTGACACGTCCACTCCCAAATATCTGAATACGTTCACCTCCTCCATACTCTCTCCCTCCAATCTGATATTCAATCTTTCATCACCTAATCTTTTTGTTATCCTCATAACCTTACTCTTTCCTGTATTCACCTTTAATTTTCTTCTTTTGCACACCCTACCAAATTCATCCACCAATCTCTGCAACTTCTCTTCAGAATCTCCCAAGAGCACAGTGTCATCAGCAAAGAGCAGCTGTGACAACTTCCACTTTGTGTGTGATTCTTTATCTTTTAACTCCACGCCTCTTGCCAAAACCCTCGCATTTACTTCTCTTACAACCCCATCTATAAATATATTAAACAACCACGGTGACATCACACATCCTTGTCTAAGGCCTACTTTTACTGGGAAAAAATTTCCCTCTTTCCTACATACTCTAACTTGAGCCTCACTATCCTCGTAAAAACTCTTCACTGCTTTCAGTAACCTACCTCCTAAACCATACACTTGCAACATCTGCCACATTGCCCCCTATCCACCCTGTCATACGCCTTTTCCAAATCCATAAATGCCACAAAGACCTCTTTAGCCTTATCTAAATACTGTTCACTTATATGTTTCACTGTAAACACCTGGTCCACACACCCCCTACCTTTCCTAAAGCCTCCTTGTTCATCTGCTATCCTATTCTCCGTCTTACTCTTAATTCTTTCAATTATAACTCTACCATACACTTTACCAGGTACACTCAACAGACTTATCCCCCTATAATTTTTGCACTCTCTTTTATCCCCTTTGCCTTTATACAAAGGAACTATGCATGCTCTCTGCCAATCCCTAGGTACCTTACCCTCTTCCATACATTTATTAAATAATTGCACCAACCACTCCAAAACTATATCCCCACCTGCTTTTAACATTTCTATCTTTATCCCATCAATCCCGGCTACCTTACCCCCTTTCATTTTGCCTACTGCCTCACGAACTTCCCCCACACTCACAACTGGCTCTTCCTCACTCCTACAAGATGTTATTCCTCCTTGCCCTATACACGAAATCACAGCTTCCCTATCTTCATCAACATTTAACAATTCTTCAAAATATTCCCTCCATCTTCCCAATACCTATAACTCTCCATTTAATAACTCTCCTCTCCTATTTTTAACTGACAAATCCATTTGTTCTCTAGGCTTTCTTAACTTGTTAATCTCACTCCAAAACTTTTTCTTATTTTCAACAAAATTTGTTGATAACATCTCACCCACTCTCTCATTTGCTCTCTTTTTACATTGCTTCACCACTCTCTTAACCTCTCTCTTTTTCTCCATATACTCTTCCCTCCTTGCATCACTTCTACTTTGTAAAAACTTCTCATATGCTAACTTTTTCTCACTTACTACTCTCTTTACATCATCATTCCACCAATCGCTCCTCTTCCCTCCTGCACCCACTTTCCTGTAACCACAAACTTCTGCTGAACACTCTAACACTACATTTTTAATCCTACCCCATACCTCTTCGACCCCATTGCCTATGCTCTCATTTGCCCATCTATCCTCCAATAGCTGTTTATATCTTACCCTAACTGCCTCCTCTTTTAGTTTATAAACCTTCACCTCTCTCTTCCCTGATGCTTCTATTCTCCTTGTATCCCATCTACCTTTTACTCTCAGTGTAGCTACAACTAGAAAGTGATCTGATATATCTGTGGCCCCTCTATAAACATGTACATCCTGAAGTCTACTCAGCAGTCTTTTATCTACCAATACATAATCCAACAAACTACTGTCATTTCGCCCTACATCATATCTTGTATACTTATTTAACCTCTTTTTCTTAAAATATGTATTACCTATAACTAAACCCCTTTCTACACAAAGTTCAATCAAAGGGCTCCCATTATCATTTACACCTGGCACCCCAAACTTACCTACCACACCCTCTCTAAAAGTTTCTCCTACTTTAGCATTCAGGTCCCCTACCACAATTACTCTCTCACTTGGTTCAAAGGCTCCTATACATTCACTTAACATCTCCCAAAATCTCTCTCTCTCCTCTGCATTCCTCTCTTCTCCAGGTGCATACACGCTTATTATGACCCACTTCTCGCATCCAACCTTTACTTTAATCCACATAATTCTTGAATTTACACATTCATATTCTCTTTTCTCCTTCGATAACTGATCATTTAACATTACTGCTACCCCTTCCTTTGCTCTAACTCTCTCAGATACTCCATATATATATATGTACATATATGTATATATATATATGTGTATATATGTATATATATATATGTATATATATGTATATATATATATATGTATATATATGTATATATATATATATATGTATATATATGTATATATATATATATATATGTATATATATATATATATATATATATATATATATATACATATATGTATATATATATATATATATATATATATATATATATATATATATATTATATATATATACATATATATATATATATATATATATATATATATATATATATATTTATATATATATACATATATATATATATATATATATATATAATGTATGTATATACATATGCCTACTGTGCATGTGTATGTGTACTCATCTATTTGTGGTTACAGAGGTGTCGAGACATAACTCCTGGCCCCGTCTTTTCACTTATCGCTACTAGGACCTCTCTCTCCCTGCTCCATGAGCTGTATCATGTATCGTCCTAAAACTATGCATGGTTCGTGCCTCCACTACGTCACTTGCAAGACTGTTCCACTTCCTGACCACTCTATGACTTAAGAAATAATTCCTGGCATCTCTTTGACTCATCTGAGTCTTCAACTTCCAATTGTGACTCTTTGTTTCTGTGTTCCATCTCTAACATCCTGTCTCTGTCCACCTTGTCAGTTCCATGCAGCATTCTGTATGTCGTTATTATGTTCCCCCTAATATTTCTGTCCTCCAATGTCGTCAAACCGATTTCCATTAACATTTCTTCGTAGGATATCCCCTTAGCTCTTAAACTAATCTTTCTACAAACATTTGCACTTTCTGTAATTTCTTGCCGTGCTTTACCAGGTGTGGGTTCCAAACTGGTGCTGCGTAATCCAGGATGGGCCTAATCTACACGATTCCTTACTGAGGTATCGGAAGGCTATTCTCAGGTTTGCCAGGCGCCCATATGCTGCAGTAGGAGATGTGCTACTCAGGAGATGTGCTCGGTATTACACTCACCCTGGAACGGAAGATGAGTATAAACGCCAACCAGCACGGATTTACTGAAGGCAAATCACGTCACAAACGTACTGGAGTTTTATGATAAAGTAACAGAAGTAAGACACGAGAGAGAGGGGTGGGTTGATTGCATCTTCTTGGACTGCAAGAAGGCCTTCGACACAGTTCCTCACAAGAGATTAGTGCAGAAGCTCGAGGATCAGGTGTGTATAACAGGAAAGGCACTGCAATGGATCAGAAAATACCTAACAGGAAGGCAACAACAAATCATGGTACATGATGAGGCATTACATTTGGCGCCTGTGACGAGCGGGGTCCCACAGGGGTCGGTCCTAAGACCAATGCTATTTCTGGTATATGTGAATGACGTGATGGAAAGGTTAGACTCAGAAGTGTCACTGTTCGCAGATTATGTGAAGTTAATGAGGAGAATTAAATCAGATGAGGATCAGGTAGGACTTCAAAGAGACCTGGACAGGCTGGATACCTGGAACAGCAACTGGCTTCTCGAATTTAACCCCGCCAAATAAAAGTCATGAAGATCGGAGTATAGGCTAGGTGGCCAAAAACTGCAAACCTCGGTCAAGGACAAAGATTTTGGGGTGAGTATAACACCGAGCACGTCTCCGAAAGCACACATCAACCAGATAACTGCTGCAGCAAATGGGCTCCTGGCAAACCTGATAATAGCGTTGCCATACCTCAGTAAGGAATCGTTCAAGACACTGTACACCGTGTACGTTAGGCCCATACTGGAGTATGCAGCACCTGTTTGGAACCCACATTTGATCAAGCACGTCAAGAAATTAGAGAAAGTGCAAAGGTTTGCGACAAGGTTAGTTCCAGAGTTAAGGGGAATGTCCTACGAAGAAAATTTAAGGGAAATCGGCCTGACGACACTGGAGGACAGGGGAGTTAGGGAAGACATGATACCGACATACCAAATACTGCGTGGAATAGACAAGGTGGACAGAGACAGGGTGTACTAGAGAGGGGACACAGAAACAAAGGGTCACAATTGGAAGTTGAAGACCCAGATGAATCAAAAGGATGTTAGGAAGTATTTCTTTTCACAGAGTAATCAGGAAGTGGAATAGCCTAGCAAGTGAGATAATGTATGCAGGAACCATACATAGCTTTAAGATGAGGTTTGATAAAGCTCACAGAGCAGGGAGAGAGAGGACCTAGTAGCTGGAGCTGAGTCTCGACCCATGCAACCACAATTAGGTGAGTACAATTAGGTAAGTACCCTAAGTATAGACTAGGTCTTTGGCCACCTAGCCTATACTCTGGCGGGGTTAAATTCAAGGAGCCAGTTGCTGGACCAACCTTCCTGCCTATCCAGATTTCTTTGTAGTCCTGCCTGATCCTCATCCGATTTCCTTCTCCTCATTAATTTCACATCATTTGCAAACAGGGACACTTCCGTCATGTCCTTCACATGTACCAATAATAGCATTGGTCCTTTGACTGACCCCTGTGGAACTCCGCTTGTCACAGGTGCCCACTGATACCTCGCCATGTACCACTACTCGTTGTTGCCTCCCTGTCAGGTATTCTCTGATCAATTGCAGTGCCCTTCCTGTTACATGTGCCTGATCCTCTAGCTGTTGAACTAATTTCATGTAGTCCAAGAAAATGCAGTCTACCCACCCCACTCTCTAGTTTCTTACTTCTGTTACCTTGTCACAGAACTCCAATAGGTTTGCCAAACTGGATTGGCCTTCATGGATCCGTGCTGGTTCTCGTTTATAAGCTTGTTCCATTCTATGTGCTCCTTCATTCTCCTCCTGAAATTCTTTTCTCCATGACTTTGCTGTCTTCAGTACCTCAGGTAGTTACCCAATTTCAATGGATGTCTTGAAAACTGTTGTTAGTGACATATACAGCGTCTCTACTCCCTCTCAAAGGACCCACGGAGAGATATTGTCCGGTCCCACCGCCTTTGAGATATCATGGTCACTTAGTAACTTCTTCACCTCCTCCTCGGTTGAGTGCATTTCATCCAACACTTGTTGATATATACCTTGTTAGTGTACCCTCTTGTTCTGACTTCCCAGAGTCCTTTCCCTCTCCTCTGTAAATACTTCCTTAAATCTCATGTAGAGCTACTCACATACTTCTTGGTCGTTTCATGTGAGCTCCCCACCTTCTTTCCTCAGCCTCATTACTGGTCCTTGACTGTTGTCTTCCTCCTGATGTGGCTATACAACAGCTTCAGGTCAGACTTGACTTTTGATCCTATGTTGTTTTTGTACTGTGGCTGGGCCTCCCTCCTTATCTGTGCATATTTGTTTCTGGATCATCTACTAATCTCTTTATTTTCCTGGGTCCTTTGCCTTCTGTAATTTTTCCAGTTTCTAGTTCACTTAGTTTTTGCCTCCCTTCACCTTTGGGTAAATCAAGGGCTCATTCTGTTCTTCCCATTTTTTCTGTTGCATACCTGGGAACATACCTTTCATCTGCCTCCATGCATTTTACTGTTATGTAGTCCATCATTTTGTTTACTGACTTTCCTACCAATTCTCTTTCCCACTGAAACTCCTACAGGGAGTTTCTCATACTTGTGTAGTCCCCCCATTTATAGTTTGGATTTTCCTATCCTATTCCTGTTACCCTCTCCATTTGTAGCTCTACTATGTATTCAAAGCTCAGAACCACATGATCACTACCTTTAAAGGGCCTTTCATATGACATGTCCTCAATATCAGAGCTACTCTGGGTGAACACGAGGTCCGGTCTTGCTGGTTCATTCTCCCCTCTCACTCTGGTAGTGACCCTAATATGTTGATCCATGATGTTTTCCGGTACCAGATCCATCATCCGGGCTCTCCATGTTTCAGGGTCCCCATGTGGCTCCACATCCATCGTCTTGGCTCTCCAAGTTACAGGACCCTCATGTGACTCCAGGTTTTCCCAGTCATTCTCCTTGTGAGTGAAATCACCCATAACTCAGCTAGTGTGTCCACCATTGTTCAGTTGCTCTTTTCTTATTCTTCTCTTGGTGGGTTATATCACTGCAATGACTACCTTATGTCCCCAATGCTGCATTGTACCTGCTATGTTGTCCCATTCCTTCTATTTCCTCAAATCCCCATCAGTTTTTAATGAACAGTGGCACTCCTCTTCCCCCTCTGCTCCCTCTATCTTTCCTCTGGATCTGATATCCAGGTGGGAAGATTGCATCTGTTATCGTCCCTGAGAGTTTCATTTTTGTGACTGCTGTGATGTCTGGGAAAGTCTCCTTGATTCTTTCATGGCGCTCCTCCCATTTATTTGTTGTTCGATCCGCATGCATATACCAAACCTTCAACTTCTTTTTAAACTGTGGTCAATGGAGAACGTTGGGGTTCGAGGAGCAGAAGACCTGGTGGGGAATTATGGGCGGTTGCTGTGGGGGTGGAGTTTGCGATGAGAGGTGTGTTGACAGAGGGTTCAGTATGTGGGTTTTGGTTTAGATTGTTTGGTTGCATTGGTTTTGTCATGGTTGAGGTCCTTCTGTGGGTGGTTTTGAGGGAAGTAGTGTTTGCTCTTCTTCCTGAGTCTGGTTTCTTCTGCTCATCTCTGTCTTTGCCTCTCGTTCTTCCTTGCATCTTTGTACTCTCTCTTTCAGTTTCTGCCTTTTTCATGTATTCTCTTGCAGTCGAGGTATACCCTCTTGTACTTCGGTATGTCCTTTAGTCAAGCTTTCTCCTGCAGGATCCTGTTTCGAACTGATTCAGCCTTGAAGATCACTTTTACTAGACGTTTTTACCTCTTGCAAACGACTCACGAAATCGTAATGACATGATTGCAAACAAACCATACCCCGGCCGGATTGAACCCGCGGTCAAAGAGTCTCAAAACTCCAGCTAACGCGACGGGCTGGAGTTTTGAGACTCTATGACCGCGGGTTCAATCCCGGCCGGGGTATGGTTTGTTTGCAATCGTGTCATTACGATTTCGTGAGTCATGTTGACGGCAGTGAAGGGACTTGAGCTAGAGTTCGTCACGGCCACGCTAGCTGGAGATTCGTCTGTAAAAACTTGCATTTGTGGTCACAGTGGTGCCTGTGCTAACCTTCCTATGGTGTAGAAATATACCTAGTTGGATGAATCTTATTGTGGCTAGCTGGTCTAGTGGCTAACGCGACGGGCTGGAGTTTTGAGACTCTATGACCGCGGGTTCAATCCCGGCCGGGGTATGGTTTGTTTGCAATCGTGTCATTACGATTTCGTGAGTCATGTTGACGGCAGTGAAGGGACTTGAGCTAGAGTTCGTCACGGCCACGCTAGCTGGAGATTCGTCTGTAAAAACTTGCATTTGTGGTCACAGTGGTGCCTGTGCTAACCTTCCTATGGTGTAGAAATATACCTAGTTGGATGAATCTTATTGTGGCTAGCTGGTCTAGTGGCTAACGCGACGGGCTGGAGTTTTGAGACTCTATAACCGCGGGTTCAATCCCGGCCGTGGTATGGTTTGTTTGCAATCGTGTCATTACGATTTCGTGAGTCATGTTGACGGCAGTGAAGGGACTTGAGCTAGAGTTCGTCACGGCCACGCTAGCTGGAGATTCGTCTGTAAAAACTTGCATTTGTGGTCACAGTGGTGCCTGTGCTAACCTTCCTATGGTGTAGAAATATACCTAGTTGGATGAATCTTATTGTGGCTAGCTGGTCTAGTGGCTAACGCGACGGGCTGGAGTTTTGAGACTCTATGACCGCGGGCTCAATCCCGGCCGGGGTATGGGATGGTTTCTCTTGCAAACCAACCAATTCTCAGAAAATTAGTCAACTGGGTCGTGTCATCCTCTTCTATCGCTCTCATGATACTTTCAATCGCTTTTTTTCTCCTCCTGTCTTCTTGCTTCATAAGTCTTCCCTTCAACTTCCTGTGTGTGTGTGTGTGTGTGTGTGTGTGTGTGTGTGTGTGTGTGTGTGTGTGTGTGTGTGTGTGTGTGTGTGTGTGTGTGTGTGTGTGTGTGTGTGTGTGTGTGTGTGTGTGTTCTCACCTAGTTGTACTCACCTAGTTGAGGTTGCAGGGGTCGAGTCCGAGCTCCTGGCCCCGCCTCTTCACTGGTCGCTACCAGGTCACTCTCCCTGAATTGTGAGCATTATCATACCTCTGCTTAAAGCTATGTATGGATCCTGCCTCCACTACATTGCTTCCCAAACTATTCCACTTCCTGACTACTCTGTGGCTGAAGAAATACTTCCTAACATCCCTGTAATTCATCTGTGTCTTTAACTTTCAACTGTGTCTCCTTGTTGCTGTGTCCCATCTCTGGAACATCCTGTCTTTGCCCACCTTGTCAATTCCTCTCAGTATTTTGTATGTCGTTATCATGTCCCCCCCTATCTCTCCTGTCCTCCAGTGTCGTCAGGTCGATTTCCCTTAAGCTCTCCTCATAGGACATACCTCTTAGCTCTGGGACTAGTCTTGTTGCAAACCTTTGCACTTTCTCTAGTTTCTCTACGTGCTTGGCTAGGTGTGGGTTCCAAACTGGTGCCGCATACTCCAAAATGGGCCTAACGTACACGGTGTACAGGGTCCTGAACGATTAGTTATTAAGATATCGGAATGCTGTTCTGAGGTTTGCTAGGCGCCCATATGCTGCAGCAGTTATTTGGTTCATGTGCGCTTCAGGAGATGTTCCTGGTGTTATACTCACCCCAAGATCTTTTTCCTTGAGTGAGGTTTATAGTTTCTGGCCCCTAGACTGTACTCCGTCTGCGGTTTTCTTTGCCCTTCCCCAATCTTCATGACTTTGCACTTGCTGGGGTTGAACTCCAGGAGCCAATTGCTGGACCAGGTCTTCAGCCTGTCCAGATCTCTTTGTAGTTCTGCCTGGTCTTCGATCGAATAAATTCTTCTCATCAACTTCATGTCATGTATAAACAGGAACACCTCGGAGTCTATTCCTTCCGTCACGTCGTTCACAAATACCAGAAACAGCACTGTTCCTAGGACTGACCCCTGTGGGACCCCGCTGGTCACAGGCGCCCACTTTGACACCTCGCCACGTACCATGACTCGCTGTTGTCTTCCTGACAAGTATTCCCTGATCAATTGTAGTGCCTTCCCTGTTATCCCTGCTTGGTCCTCCAGTTTTTGCGCTAATCTCTTGTGTGGAACTGTGTCAAACGCCTTCTTGCAGTCCAAGAAAATGCAATCCACCCACCCCTCTCTCTCTTGTCTTACTGCTGTCACCATGTCATAGAACTCCAATAGGTTTGTGACACAGGATTTCCCGTCCCTGAAACCTTGTTGTGTGTGTGTGTGTGTGTGTGTGTGTGTGTGTGTGTGTGTGTGTGTGTGTGTGTGTGTGTGTGTGTGTGTGTGTGTGTATGTATGTGTGTTCTCCTTGTTGTACTCACCTAGTTGTGGCTGCAGGGGTCGGATCACAGCTCCTCTTGACTGGTCACTACTAAATCACTCTAGATCACTCTTCCTGCTCTATGAGCAGCTATGTATGTATCCTGCCTCCACTACATCACTTCCCAGTCTATTCCACTTCCTGTCAACTTTGTGACTGAAGAAATGCTGCCAAACATCCCCGTGATTTATCTTCAACTTCCAACTGTGGCCCCTTGTTACTGTGTCCCATTCTCACCAGTAGAAGTTGTCCTAGTGAGAATGGCTGGATTTGAGTGGGACGTGACCTCCCAACGACCACATTCTTACTTCTACTAGTGGCCTACATCTCACCTCCTGGCGGTATATAAGGCTCCATCTTGTCACTTCAATCCCATGTTGTTTCAGACTATGGAACAATACTCTTCTCCAGACTGAGGGACTGACCACCTCAAAACATCAAGGGTGATGGACTGATTACATGCTTTTCACGTCTCTTCTATCAATTTTTCTAAAGAAGCCTACTATGTAGGCGAAACGTTTCGAAATAAAGATACCTAACTGTTGCATATGTGTCTTATCTAGCAACCTATCGGTATTTTATTCAATTTTAATATTCACTGTGTCCCATCTCTGGAACATCCTGCCTCTGTCCACCTTGTCGATTCCTCTCAGTAATTTATGTCTTTATCATATCCCCACTATATCTCCTGTCCTCCAGTGTCATCAGGTTGATTTCCCTTAGCCTCTCCTCGTAGGACATGCCTTTTAGCTCCGGGACTACTCTTGTTGCAAACCTTTGCATTTTCTCTAGTTTCCTTATGTGCTTGGCTAGGTGTGGGTTTCAAACTGCTGCTGCATACTCCGATATAGGCCTAACGTGCACGGTGTACAGTTTCCTGAATTATTCCTATTTGGGATGTCGGAATGCTGTTCTTAGGTTTGCCAGTCGCCCGTATGCTGCAGCAGTTATTTGGCTGATGTGCGCCTCAGGAGATGTGCCCAGTGTTATACTCACCCCAAGATCCTTTTCCTTGAGTGAGGTTTGTAGTCTCTGGCTCCATAGACTGTACTCCGTCTGCGGTCTTCCTTGCCCTTCCCCAATCTTCATGACTTTGCACTTGGTGGGGTTGAACTCCAGGAGCCAGTTGCTGGTCCAGTCCTGCAGCCTGTCCAGATCCCTTTGTAGTTCTGCTTGATCCTCGTGCTACTGAATTCTTCTCATCAACTTCCCATCATCTTCAAACAGGAACACTTCTGAGTCTATTCCTTCCGTCATGTCGTCCACAAACACCAGAAACAGCACCGGTCCTAGGACTGACCTCTGTGGAACTCCGCTCGCCACAGGCGCCCACTTTGACACCTCGCTACGTACCATGACTCGCTGTTATCTTCCTCACATGTATTCCCTAATCCATTGCAGTACCTTCCCTGTTATCCCTGTCTGATCTTCCAGCGTTTGCACTGCTTTCTTGTGTGTCAAACGCCTTCTGACAGCCCGAGGAAACGCAATCTACCCACTCGTCTCTCTCTTGTCTTACTGCTGTCACCCTGTCATGTAACTCTAGTTGGTTTGTGACACAGGATTTCCCGTCCCTGAAACCATGTTGGCTCTTGTTGATAAGATCATTCCTTTCTATGTGCTCCACCACTCTTCTCCTGATAATCTTCTCCATAACTTTGCATACCATACATGTCAGTGACACTGCTCTGTAGTTTAATACTTCGTGTCTATGTCCTTTTTTAAATATTGGGACTAGTCGTCCTGTTTCGATAGATGTGTTGAAGATTGTTGTTATTGGTACACATAGCGCCTCTGAGTACTCAGTAATCAGTACCGTCAGTACTCAGTGCTCTGAGTGTGTGTGTGTGTGTGTGTGTGTGTGTGTGTGTGTGTGTGTGTGTGTGTGTGTGTGTGTGTGTGTGTGTGTTTATGAGTACTCACCAATTTGTGGTTGCAGGGGTCGAGTCGTAGTTTCTGGCCCCGCCTCTTTACTGGTCAATACTAGCTCCACCCTTTCTCTGCTCCATTAGCTATATCGTATATTTTCTTGTAGCTATACGCAGGGTCACCATCTGTAGAAGACCCGGGCCGGAAGTACCGGCAAATCTCTACCTAACCTTGTAGCTATATATGGGTCTTGATCACACTACATCACTTCCCAGATTGTTCCACTTCCTAAAAGCTCTATGAAGAAATACTAACATCCCTGTTTGTGTGTGTGTGAGTGTTAATTTAATTCTAATAAAATTAACCATAACTCTCGCAGGGGCTACATAATCACCACGCCAAGACAGTGGGTGTCAGGAGCTCCTGCCCAGGTATGTGTCTACGTGGACAACCCTTCTGCTCCAGAAGGTAAGCTGACCTTCGCTGTGACGGCTTATGACTGGCAACAAGTTGATGCAGATCGGAACGTCACCGTTGTTCCGAACACTTCTATCCTGATTCCTGGAGGTTAGTGGATCAAGATGGTTAGTTGAGAACTTTCAACTTCATTCACAGGCAAGTACAATAATTAATTTTGAAATTCTCGTATATGCACGCATGAATTTCATATTCTGAGAAGCCAGGTTAGTGGCTTCCACAGTGCTAGTTTGTCTAACAGCTAGTCTCAAAAACTTTGATTTCAAGGGAGGTATAAAAGTCAATTTGTATTCCTCTCATGCTCATACAGCTGCTGTGCCATATTTATAACCACTCAATTCAGGTTTTTACAGTCTCTTGAAATTTGAGTGTCTTCAGGCAAGTTATATGTATTAATTTAGTCCGTCTCCAGTGCTTAAATATAATACACATTGTGTTCATGGTAACATCTCTGTTAACAAACTTAACAAGTAACAGAGTTTACCAACAAATAAGTTGGTCTTTAGTGCACTAAACAAAATTACAAATACAGTAAATCCACAAAATCATTAGTTATGTAACGTAAATAAAATATGGATTATTTGTTTAAGGTATAACTGTAGAAAAATTGATAGTGTTTTCTAAAATATTTAGAAACTGAAAGGAAGGAAAGATAGTTTGTCAGGTTTGACACCTATAGTCTAAATTAATGTTACTACATACACACTTACATCAGGAAAACTAATCCACAAAATAAGAAATCAAGAACAAGATGAAATGTAGATGCTGAGTACGGAGAAGAAATATAGATAATTTTGTAGAATACTGAGAGTTCGAGTGACTCTAATTTATCTAATTTATTAATTTCAGGGAAGACTGAGAAGTGCTATGAAGTCGCAGTGCCAAGTTCGACATATTACTACGGTCACCTGCACATCTTTGGCAGTGTGGCTGGTGTTAACATCAGTCGTACAGTGAGTATATCTTTGAAGAGCTCCAACCAGGTTACCTTCATCCAGACTGACAAGTACCTCTACGAGCCTGGCGAGAACGTCAAGTTCAGAATTCTCACAGTGACTGGACCTTATTTAAACGTCTCTACTGACCAGGTGAGAGTCAATAATACCAGCAAATGGGCCTCTTTAATAGCAGCAGGTCACTTATAACAGCAGCAGATTAACTTATTTTTTTACCCAAGCAACATGAAAATACTGCAATTAATTTTAAGTATGTAAGCGTCCATTATCTTGGAAGGTAAGATTCTATAATAGCAGCAAGTGTAAAACCACTGATGTGTCGTATCTTCTGGTAGAATAAGTAGCATGGAAGGCTAATTAAGTGGCGTAGACTGGCGTGGATTTATTCTGTAAATGGGTATACAGGCAGGACGTGTTAGGGGTCTGTAGGTAGGTCTTGATGGAAGGTCAGATGGGTACAAAGTGAGAACGAGAACAGGCCGTGAGGTTAGACCTAGGGGGGACTGCCATCTACCGGTCACTCGTGAAACTAGGCCTAAGCCAGTAACTCACTTTAGTGGGAAGCATGTGAAGCAGGTGGGTAGACATACTGTCTACATTTTGCTCTGCCACACATCTCGGGTAGCCCCGACGTGACAGTAATGGTGTTCAAGACAGAAAAAAATTAAATACACTCATAGAACTTGGCTTTTTGCATACCCTGATACCAACAACACCAAAAAATTAGAAATCCTCGAAAAACTTTCTACATTTTATATGGGAGAGAAAAAACATGCTATTCTGCTTAATACTGGATGGGGCCATGGGACGTCAGGACAGAATTGGAACATAATTCTTATGTACAGGTTCACAGGGGTGCACCGGGTGTCAGGCACTGTCTGCACGTTAAGAAACGTTTTTCCATCCATACATCTGCAAGCAATATGACATGAAAGGGAGGCACTGCCCTGACCTATAATATAGACCATCTAATACACACTGCATGTGAAAAACTTGCAGCTACTTTACTGGAAAATATTATAGCTATTTATAGGTATCTTTACACAAAACATGCTTCCTTTACATATATACATAGTCCACCCTGACTCCGTTACATGAGGTTTTAACTAGTTATAATGCGTATGAGCATTGATGCCCAGTGCAGCCAGAAGACAGTGTAGTCAGAGCAGGAGTTGGATAGGTCGACAGGCTTCTCAATGTCAAAGAAATGTACTAGTACTGCTGTCCTGGGTCTCAGATCATAGGTATGTGATTGGACAGTTTCGGCTTGCACATTGTCAGTGTATTTCATGTAGTCACGATGAATTTCCTTAATCGTTCCATTCTCCCTCACCTCGAACTTGTTGCCATGGAGCTGTCTGAGGACACGGTAAGGACCAACAAATTAGGGAACTAGCTTATGCATATATGGGGTGTTGTGTAGGGTTTTGCAACATTACCTTGCAACCTGATACAACTTTACTCTCCTCAGCATTAGCGTTACGATTAGACGTAAACTTTTGAGTTGCTTTCTTGAGATTTTCTCGTACTCTCTGAGAGACAAGCTGTGGAGTCCACATCTTGTTGACGCTGACAATGTAAGTGTCAACGAGATGCGGACTGAGGTGGGGTAAGAAAAAATTAATATCGCAAATGCTTGTCATAGCCTTACAATGCAGAGAGGGGTGTCTCTCTAATCGTGCTGTTGTGCGAGTTTAGAGTACTCTACACATCTGGAATGACCTCGTCCCATGTGGTACAACTCGGATTGATGGTCACTCTGAGCACCTCTAGAGTTTTGTGATTTGTATGTTCAGCAGGATGGCGTGGAGCTCCTGGCATTTTATGTATATCAAATCTAGAGCAAAGATCCTGCATTGTGGCATTGATGAACTCCGACCCATTGACTAACAGGAAACGAAAGCATTAGCAACTGTCTCGGTGGTTTTGTTAGGAATGGGTACTGCTCACAGTACCGTGTCAAGTTATCCACCATCACAGGCAGGTGTTTATTACAGGTCGACAGAAGTTCTCTCCCATGGTTGCTTTGTAATGAGATACTAGAGAATATGAGGAGGACAGGTGACAGTACCTTTGTGCTGGAGGTAGACAACACACTTAAGTACATTTTTTTTTTTGCAATTTCCACTGCCATCTTAAGCCAGAAGTATTTCATTCTTGCCCATCTAACACTGCAGTCAGACAGACATGCACTGCATCTTGGATGTCGTGAATCATCTTCAGAGTTGCAAGTACTAGGGGTTCTGGGATCACCAGCTGGTGAACAGTTCTGCCAGTTCCTGGCAGAACTGTTCACCAGCTGCCTGACTTAAGTGTCAGGCAAGGAGTGCTGTGCCACCTGGCACAGTACTCCTTGCCTGACACGTAAGTCCCTCAGCAGTACAGGCGCTTTAAAACCTGCAGGTCAGCAGCCTCCCTGGTCAGGAATTGAAGGACTGGTGACCACACAGGGTCTTGATGTTCAGCTGTCTTTAGATTCTCGATGGAGAATGAGTTGTCTGTATTAACAAAAGCAATATCTCTACAAGGCACCTGGAACGACATTTTGTGGAAACTTTGGCTACGAAGGTGCGGTAGAATCTTTCTAAGCCAATGATGAAGTGAAAAGCATCTGCTGTCATAGGTCTAGAGAATTTCTAAACAGCAGCGAGTTCGGGCTCGTCTATCTTTAGGCTGTTCTAAGTCACTATATGTCCCAGAAACTTCATTTCTTAAGAAAATGACATTTGGAGAGATTGACTTTGAGTTCAGCCTCTGGTAATTTTTCCCTTATCCATTCAAGTTTTATGAGATGCATAGGTACATCCTGAGACATCACAGTAACATTACTTAGGTAGACCAAATGTTATTGGGCTGCTCCTTATTCCAAAAGGCATTCTATTGAACTGATACTGACCAGTAGGAATAGGGAATGCTGTCAATTCTTTATTTAGGTCTTCAAGAAGAATTTGCCAAAACCCCTGTAAGAGGTCAAATGTAGATTTTATTTTTTATTGCCAGTGTTTTACCATAGGTCATTCAGTATTGTCAGTGAGAAACTATCTGGATCATACATGAATCTAATTTCCTGTAATCAGTTGCAGGAGGCTATGTCCCATGAGCAGAGTATTCCACAGAGAAGTGGAATCTTCAGTAACTCCATCATGGAACAACTTAGTAACGAGTTCTTCAGTGAAGATTCTTTATGCTTTAGTGTCTTTATCGCAAGGAATATGGTGATAGATAAGTAATGTTAAACCCATTGGCTCACTGTCTACTGCTATTGCAGAGAGAGTACTGTTGAGAACTTCAAGAAATCAAGGGACTTCATGAGGGAGGTGTGTCATAGCTAGGATATCCTCCAAAATTGGCTGGGTGCTGGAAGACCAGGGAGGACTGCACCTGCAAACTGGTTTGCAGGCGACAGAGGCTTCTTGCAGTTCTTGATGAACACGGGTTCCATGAGCCTGGCCTGGGCCTGGTGCAGAGTGTAAGGGCATGTCATTTATTGCCTTTTCAAAGTCTTGTGGTGTTAGGTTAATATCCGAGATTTTATGAGATGACCAAATTTTGGGTCTCGTTCATAAAGAATTCGTTAGGATTGTCGACCGTTAGTCTGGGCAGCGGCTCACAAACACTGAGTCATACTGGGATTTCAGTATCTCATTCATTTCTTGGCTGTCATCTGTGTATGTCTCATTTCGCCTAAGCAGGGGCACAATACTGGATGTTGTTTTTCCCTTAGATTTGGCATAATGGAAGATGTACTTTGCTTATTTTTAATTTCCTTTATGGCTTTTAGTTCTTCCTGCAATTGTTGTCTCCTGTAAGATTAATTGATCTTAAGTTCGATATTTGCAGTTTCATTAACCACTGGCCCCTCTTAGCAGCTCTGTGACTTTTTGCCTTTGTCTCTATAGGAATCGTCTCTCTCTTTCCAGGTTACATCTTCTCTTTTTTCTTCTTAATGGAATGTCTTGAGCAGATCTGAAAAACCACAGAGTTTACTTTTTCTAGGCAAATGTTCGGATCTGTGTTGTTTAGGATATCTTACAGCTTGTTTCATCTAGGACATGGTTAACTTGTTCTTATTGTATGTTTTTGCCATTGAAATTGAATTTTGTGAAGACACCCTCATGACTGATCAAATTTTGCTAGTCAGGAGCCCTGTGTATAGGAGGGATGTTAATGTTGCAGTTTTATAACTGTAGTGTAAGCGCGCCTCTGGCAAAACAGTGATGGAGTGAGTGATGATAAAAGTTTTTCTTTTTGGGGCCACCCTGCCTTGGTGGGAGACGGCCGATGTGTTAATAAATAAAAAAGAAATATACGTATACATAAATATATATATATATATATATATATATATATATATATATATATATATATATATATATATATATATATATATATATATATATATATATATATATATATATATATATATATATATATATATATATATATGCAGTATCACAGTAAACAGGTGATATCAGAATATGCAAAACAACCACTCTGAAAGAATGAGGAAATTCCAAGTGCTTTCGTGACTTCTCACATTAAGGAACTATAATAACGATATATCAAAGGAAGGCTCATAAAGGGTCGAGACCACACCTCACCATCACATCCCACAACAAAGAAACACCTCATGCGCGATGACACCGAATCATAAGAAAAGAACACTGCAGCAGGCCTTTTGACCTCAGATAGGCAGGTCCTTCACGACATCCCTCTAACAAAACATTTGCCCAACCCTAGTACTCTACCCAAGAATTAAGATTTATTGTTTGCCCAATGTATTATTAAATTCTTCCCAAATTTATATAAACCAAAGGAAATATTCATATTATTTTCAAAACTGCTTTTTATGAAACAAGATTCAATTATATTCCTGTCAACCATGGACTTGTTTGATACAACTTTCTCAACTTTTTGAAAATCAATTGGATGGTTAAAATCTCCCACATGAATAAATAGAGCATTAGAATCTTTTTCCAGTTTGAACGTAATAAAGCTTACCGCAAATTTTACAAGGAATCTTATAGACACATCCTTCAGCATTATGGGGGGAATTCTTTATCAAAAGTTTTTTTGCTGTATCAAGATTTTTAAATACAACTTTGATATTAAAAATCGTAGGAAGAGAAGGCATATCAACCAAGTTTTCATGGTAAGGGAGAACCAACTTATTTCTAATTGAATAAGGTTGGTTGCCCCTTTTTGGATTCTAATAAGTATTTTTAGCAATTTTAAAAGATTTGTCAATTACGTTTCATGGGTATTTCAGATCATTAACTACTTCATAAATTTTGGATTTTTCTTCATCTATGAACTCCGGAATACAAATTCGCGAAACTCTGAAAAACATTGATGAGAAAACACACAGTTTAATAGTGTACATATGAACAGTTATTTGTAGGTTTTCTGTAAATTATACATTTGAATTCATTATTACCTTTAATAATTAAAACATCTATAAAATGCAATGAGTTATTTTCCACAAACTCAACAGTAAAATTTACAGAATGGGCTAAGCTATTTAATTTAACAAGGAAATAGTGTATATCTTCATTCTTGGGCGTAAGACACAAAATATCTTCAACATATCTGAACCATTTAGCTCTATTAGGGAGAATTGTGTTAAGCAACCTTGTTTCAAAAAGTTCCATGTATAGGTTACTAAAAACAGGTGAGAGAGGGTTTCCCATTGCCATACCAAACTTCTGAGTGTAAAATTTATCATTTAATGCAAATTTTGCATCAACAATGCAAAGTTTAATAAGCTTAATGATAAAAGGCAATGGTAAATCGTAATTAACAAGTTCTTAAGATAAGGAACTCTGATACAGAGTTAGCAGGTTCGAGTCCCGCTGAGGACGTAGAGACAATGTTTGTAAATAATTTCGCCTGTTTGCGAATCGTTAAGCATATATATATATATATATATATATATATATATATATATATATATATATATATATATATATATATATATATATATATATATATATATATATATATATATATATATATATATATATATATATATATATATATGTGTGTGTGTGTGTGTGTGTGTGTGTGTGTGTGTGTGTGTGTGTGTGTGTGTGTGTGTGTGTGTCGTGCCGAATATGTAAAACTGGTCAATTAGCAAGAATTCATTTAAAATTAAGTCCTTTCTGAAATTTTCTCTTATACGTTTAAAGATATATTTTTTTCATTTATGTTGATGTAAAAAAATTTAATTTTGCACCAAAAGAATCTTAGAAAACTTACATAACCTTATTATAACAAGAGCAATTTATTTTAGCCTAACCCAACTAAATATATTTTGTAATAAAGTTGGTAGAATTACCGACAATATGTAAAGTAAAAGGACACAAGTGCAACCAATGTGACACCTATTGTGGCAACGTTTCGCTCTCCAGGAGCTTTATCAAGCCATTACAAACAATACATGGACACAGAGGGTATATAAAGGCTCAGAGTGAGGTGAATACTAGTGAGGTACCATTTCGATGTTCACTAGTGGTAGTAGTAGTAGTAGTAGTAGTGGTAGTGACAAACACAATGAAATATATTTTTTTCGTTAGGTTAAGAATGATTTTGGCGAAATTATTGCATACACAAATTTTCACTTGTCCTATATGGCAAGATGAGCGTTGCTATTTAAGCCAAGATCGCAAGTTCTGCCTATTCGGTACGACATATATATATTATATATATATATATATATATATATATATATATATATATATATATATATATATATATATATATATATATATATATATATATATATATATATATGTATATATATATATATATATATATATATATATATATATATATATATATATATATGTATATATATATATATATATATATATATATATATATATATATATATATATATATATATATATATATATATATGTCGTGCCGAATAGGCAGAACTTGCGATCTTGGCTTAAATAGCAACGCTCATCTTGCCATATAGGACAAGTAAAAATTTGTGTATGCAATAATTTCGCCAAAATCATCCTGAACCTAACGAAAAAAATATATTTGATTATGTTCGTTTAGTAGTAAATTATTGTAAACGTATTTAAAATGTATTTAGTTTGGTTAGGCTAAAATAAATTGTTCTTGTTATAATAAGGTTAGGTAAGTTTTCTAAGATTCTTTTGGTGCAAAATTAAAAATTTTTGCATTAACATTAATGAAAAAAATATATCTTTAAACGTATAAGAGAAAATTTCATAAAGGGCTTAATTTTAAATGAGTTCTTGCTAATTGACCAGTTTTACATATTCGGCACGACATATATATATATATATATATATATATATATATATATATATATATATATATATATATATATATATATATATATATATATATATATATGTATATATATATATACACACACACATATATATATATATATATATATATATATATATATATATATATATATATATATATATATATATATATATATATATATATATATATATATATATATATATATATATATATATGTATATACACACACACATATATATATATATATATATATATATATATATATATATATATATATATATATATATATATATATATATATATATAATAGGCAGAACTTGCGATCTTGGCTTAAATAGCAACGCTCATCTTGCCATATAAGACAAGCGAAAATTTGTGTATACAATAATTTCGCCAATGTCATTCTGAACCTAACGAAAAAAATATATTTCATTCTGTTTGTTTAGCATTAAATAACTGTAAACAAATCTAAAATATATTTAGTTGGGTTAGGCTAAAATAAATTGCTCTTGTTATAATAAGGTTAGGTAAGTTTTTTAAGTTTCTTTTGGTGCAAAATTAAATTTTTTTGCATTAACATTAATGAAAAAATATATCTTTAAACGTATAAGAGAAAATTTTGGAAAGGACTTAATTTTAAATATATATATATATATATATATATATATATATATATATATATATATATATATATATATATATATATATATATATATATATATATATATATATATATATATATATATATATATATATATATATATATATATATATATATATATATATATATATATATATATATATATATATATATATATACATATATATATATATATATATGTGTCGTGCCGAATATGTAAAACTGGAAAATTTGCAAGAACTCATTTAAAATTAAGTCCTTTCTAAAATTTTCTCTTATACGTGTAAAGATATATTTTTTTCATTAATGTTGATGTAAAAATTTATAATTTTGCACCAAAAGGAACTTAGAAAACTTTCCTAACCTTATTATAACAAGAACAATTTATTTTAGCCTAACCCAACTAAATATATTTTAGATTTGTTTACAATAATTTAATACTATACAAATAGAGTGAAATATATTTTTTTCGTTAGGTTCAGAATGATTTTGGCGAGATTATTGCATACACAAATTTTCACTTGTCCTATATGGCAAGATGAGCGTTGCTATTTAAGCCAAGATCGCAAGTTCTGCCTATTCGGCACGACATATATATATATATATATATATATATATATATATATATATATATATATATATATATATATATATATATATATATATATATATATATATATATATATATATATATATATATATATATATATATATATATATATATATATATATATATATATATATATATATATATATATATATATATATATATATATATATATATATATATATATATATATATATATATATATATATATATATGCAATAAGATCACAGTAAACAGGTGATTTCAGAATATGCAAAACAATCGCTGTGAGAGCTTTACGAATTTGTAGTTCAGAGTTCATAGATGAGGAAATATCCAAAATTTATGAAATAGGTAATGATTTGAAATACCCGAGAAATGTAATTGATAAATCTTTTAAAGTTGCTACAAATACTTTTTACAATCCAAAAAGGACAACCAGCCTTATTCAACTAAAAATATGTTGGTTCTCCCTTACCATGAAAACTTGGTTGATATGCCCTCTCTTCTTAAGACTTTTAATATTAAAGTTGTATTCAAAAATCTTGATACAGTAAAAAAACTTTTGATAAAGAATTCCCCCCAAAATGCTGATGGATGTGTCTATAAGATTCCTTGTAAAATTTGCGATAAAGTTTATTACGGTCAAACTGGTAAAAATCTCGAACTAAGATTAAAACAACATAAATATAGCATTAGAACTGGACAAGATTTCTGTTTATTTATGTAAGAGATTTTAACCATCTAATTGATTTTCAAAAAGTTGAGAAAGTACTATCAAGCAAGTCCATGGTCGACAGGAATATAATTGAATCTTGTTTCATAAAAAGCCGTTTTGACAATAATATGAATATTTCCTTTGGTTTATATAAATTAGATCCATTTATAATTATAAGAATTTGGGAAGAATTTAATAATACATTGGACAAATAATAAATTTTTAAATTTCTTATTTCTTGGGTAGAATAGTTTGTTGGTGGGTTGTGTGAAGGACCTGTCTAGTTCGGCCGGCGAGCTTGCTGTCTCGCGTTTCGTTGTTGTGGGATCTGATAGTAAGGTGTGGGTTACCCCTTTATATACCTTCCTTTGATGCTTTACTTTCATTGTTCCTTGATAATGTGAGTAGTCACGAAAGCGCTTGGAATTTCTCTATTCTTTCACAGTGGTTGTTTTGCATATATATGTATATGAATATGCATATATTTATATATATATATATATATATATATATATATATATATATATATATATATATATTTATATATATATATATATATATATATATATATACAACCACACATATATATACACTTACATTGTAACCACGAATGAGTGATATTGAATGAATAACGACACTGCATGGACCACGCTATATATGAAGTTACACTTTAATACATAATGATCCATCATTCAGTTTATATAACTAATCTGGTCACCTTTCTAACAGTATCCGTTGGTATGGATCGAAACTCCTTCGCGCACACGTATCGCTCAGTGGAAGACAGTTGACAACACTGCTGGCCTCGTCCACCTCGACTTCGACCTCGCTGATGAACCCGAGAAGGTGAGACTCTGTATCTAACTCCAGAAGGTGAGAGACGGTGGTGACAAGCCTGGGTGGGAAACGAACGGATTTATAGAGAGAGGAATACTGAAGTATTATGGTGATAAAAATTTTGATTAATCGTGTAATAAAAGCGTCGTTTAATTATTTTATCGAATCCACATTTGCTCTTAGTAAATATGAAGACCGAAAAGATATTCACAGTAAAAGTGGTCTGCTTCTCTAGAACATATTATTTGAAGAAAATAGGCTGTATGGAGACGAATGAAAAACATATGCATGTGTCTATTTATGAGAGGGTTAAATCTAATTTTTTTTTATGCTAGCCTGCGATGGCTGAGGATTCTGCAAGATAACTAGCTATCAAATTATATTTGGCTATTCCAACAATGAGTATGAAGACGTCGAACTAAGAGAAGTCTGAAATGCCGGCGTGCTACAGTGTTTTGACAGCAGTAACTGAGACAGAGTTCAGCAGGAGTGTTTAAACATGATGACCTTAATTTGAGAGAATTTAAATTATTAGTTAGACAAATAAGGAAAACTCTCCGCGCCTCAGGACCTCCTAAATGTTTAAAATGATTTCAATCCACTCTTGCTGTATGGGAAAGAATAACTTAAATTAGGCAAAAATTCTAAGAAAACTGTTTGCGGACTCAACCAACACACTCCTCTCAGACGAACTTAGTAAAATAATTGGAAAGAGTCGACAAGCTACACATACAACAGTGTTGCAACCAATGTGAGTTATAACAAGAGTGATTAATCTTTGTACCATAACAGGAAAGGTACAGGGAAACTACTACCTCACTTTATTCACATGTGGGACATAATGAACTATCAGTGTTTGAAATATAGCAAGAAATCAATCATTCTGCTCTGTTTCCTGGTGGAAGTTTGGCAAGTAGGGGAAATATGCTATGTCAGCTTTTCCTCTGTAGCTTAGGGCAAGTGAAGTGTGGCAAGGGATGTTATAGCTCAGATTACTTTTAACCCTGCCAGAGGAAACATTAACGCCGGGATAATGAACAAAGAACACTAATCCACGTGTTTTTGTAACTAAAAGTATCTCAAAGAGATACAGAGAAGTGTGATCAGCTTCTTTAGTAATATGACTGTGAATGATACACAATACTTGATGAACAGTGTATAACAACGAGTGTTGCAATCCTGACAGTGTGTAGTGTGACATTCTTCAAAGAATATGTCTGCTTCAATCAAGACACCAACACTCGGGTTATTAATAAGGGTCTGATAAATATACCCAAGTAAGTCTACTATGATGTATTGTAGTTCAATTAACTGAGCAGATGAGAACCAAGATACCATCTAGCAACTTACCATAAACCCAATTATGGGCGGACTTTTTTTTAGCTCAACACACTTGAGTATAGATTCCCGTCAGTATTCAGTTATGAAAATACTGACACAACACTCCTTAGGGGTACTTATACTTACCAATAATCTTTATCACAGCCCAGCATGGTAGTAGAGCTCTGTCTTCCATCGAAGGTGCTTACTGGGAGAGGCTGCGGTAGGCAGAGACCGCAACAAAGCTAAGTGTACCTTTGTTAACTCTACAAGTTAACTCTACATAGTTTTGGTTAGATAAACTATAGAACAGAGTTGGTCGTTCGAACCGGATATGTGGCCACATGGTAGTCCAAACCTTGTACTAGTGTACAAATAAATTATGAGCCAAGGTCCTTCAAAAAAACTGTAAAACTAGTGTTTTTCAATATAAATCAGAATAAATGAGTCTCTTCAGACTCAATCACAGAGAATGGGCAGATGTCACTAGCTATAGAAAAGGGGAGGCTCTCACCCAGCTATCACCTGTCACCCAAAGAAAACAAGGGCTATCTGGCTCACCCAATCACCCAACAGAAAACGGGGAATGGCACCTGTCACCCACTGGCGATCATGCTCAGGAATCGCTGAGAACAGCATCAACCCAGATGGCATTCAGTTTGTCCGAGTGTATATACATGTAGTGTTTATAATATTTATAGATGGAAATTAAGAGACGAGTTTGTGTTTATGTTTGTCTCTTATAGATTTAACTGTTATATAATAAAGAAAGTTATATTAAGTGTAAGCTTTCATCTATTAAAAGTGACATTTATATGTGTGTAAGAAATATACATGAGATATACAGTTATACAGTAACATTTATATAGATGTATAGTGAATGAAGTGCATTACTTATGATGACTCAGCAGCGTTCCAAGTTGAGACCGCATCACACAGCTGCCATCATCCAGCCATATGTACCCTTCAAGGTCAGTAATGTCTGACTCGATTATTGTTGACTTAAGAATAACAAAAACTCAGCTGTTATAGCAGTGTAGTGTGTAAACACTGTAAGTGTGGTGCTAGAATCATCAGTTTTCAAGTAAAATGGCTTGTTTGAATACTCAGTTTACCTCTTTACAGAATAAAATTACACAAAATAATTTCAGTCTGTACAGGGTTAACTCAAGATACTAACCTAGATTCTGATGATCTTGAGACAAAACTGGAATTACTTACACAGCGTCTGGAAATCAATTCAGATTATGCAAAATATGAAAGTGAATTCCCAGAATCAAATCCATCTGAGGATGACATTAAAAACGTTTTGGGTACTTTTAGTGATCAACAATTAAGGTGGACAGGAGCACAGGCTACCTGCTGAAAAACTCTATCACAGAGACCTGTTGTAACTAGTGGTCAGATACCTGTTACACTTGTCACAACAACTGTTACACCAGGTATTCCATTACCAAGCTTGCTTACATTGTCAATGCCTATTTTACAAGGTCATAATTACGACGAATTTATTAGTGGTTTTCAATCCATAGTAAATTCACGAACTGCTAAGTTCAATTATCTTAAATGTCTTGTGAAGGGAGAACCCTACGAACTGATTAAGTAAATCACCTAGCCTAAGTATCTTAGCAGACAATTAATTTGATGCTGACAAAGCCAGGGTTACACGTGCAGTCTTAATATCAAGCTAGAAGCCACCCAAACATTTTTCAGACTTACAGTAATTTAGGATCACATTAGACACTAGCCTCAGATCTCTAGGTGCTAAATATGACCTACAGCAATGCGATTGGTTTATAAGAACATAAGAACATAAGAACGAAGGAACACTGCAGAAGGCCTACTGGCCCATGCGAGGCAGGTCCAAGTCTCCTACCGGCTTAAGCCAATGCACCCAACCTAGTCAGGTCAGGTCAGGTCACACTGACTTAAGGGAGGAACACGGCAACCGACCTGGTAGCACAAGCTATCAGGTCTAACTCACACCCACCCACATCTACTCATGTATTTACCCAACCTATTTTTAAAGCTACACAACGTTCTGGCCTCTATAACGGTACTTGGGAGTTTGTTCCACTCATCCACAACTCTATTACCAAACCAGTACTTTCCTATATCCTTCCTGAATCTGAATTTTTCCAACTTAAAACCATTGCTGCGAGTCCTGTCTAGGCTAGATATTTTCAGCACACTATTTACATCCCCTTTATTTATTCCTGTCTTCCATTTATACACCTCAATCATATCCCCCCTAATTCTACGTCTTTCTAGAGAGTGCAGTTTCAGGGCCCTTAGTCTATCCTCATAGGGAAGGTTTCTGATACATGGGATCAACTTTGTCATCCTCCTTTGTACATTTTCCAGAGAATTTATATCCATTCTGTAATAAGGTGACCAAAACTGTGCAGCATAATCTAAATGAGGCCTAACCAAGGATGTATAGAGTTGAAGAACAACCTGAGGACTCCTATTATTTATGCTTCTTGATATGAAGCCAAGGATTCTATTAGCTTTATTGCGAACACTTATGCACTGTTGTCTTGGTTTCAGATTACTGCTAACCAGAACTCCTAAATCTTTTTCGCAATCAGTGGCATTGCCACCTCAAACTATTGAACGATTAAATATTATGTTCAATGAACGCTATTTCACTTGTGAAGAAATTAGCAATAGTTTTCCAGCAATAATTTCTTACATGCAAGCAATGAGACAAGATGAAACATCCACAAATCCTGTGGATAACAAACCTTCAACTCAGTATAAAAAGAGTATAACTCCCACTAAACCACAGAATGGGAAATCCCATATAGGCATTTATCAAGCTGTGAATAGAACAAACAGTAAACAGACTGTCACACATAAACGCACTCCAAAATTTGTACTTGCCATCTCGATAAGCATAGCTTGATTAATGATACTCAGCATGGATTCACAAGAGGCCGGTCTTGTCTAACTAATTTATTAACTTTTTTCAGTAAAGCTTTTGAGGCTGTTGACCACGATAAAGAATTTGATATTATTTACTTAGATTTTAGTAAGGCATTTGATAGAGTTCCGCACCAAAGACTGTTGAAGAAAGTAGCAGCCCATGGCATTGGGGGAAGAGTGCTCTCGTGGATCGAATCATGGCTCACAGACAGGAAGCAGAGAGTGTCCATAAATGGGGTTAAATCCGAGTGGGGATCAGTAACAAGTGGCGTTCCACAGGGATCAGTCTTGGGCCCGTTGTTGTTTATAATTTATATCAATGATCTTGATGAAGGAATTACTAGTGATATGAGCAAATTCGCCGATGACACGAAGATAGGTAGGATAATTGATTCAAAAGTAGATGTTAGGGAACTTCAGGAGGATTTAGACAAACTCTACTCTTGGTCAGAAAAGTGGCAGATGCAGTTCAATGTAGATAAATGCAAGGTTCTGAAGCTCGGGAGTGTCCATAACCCTAGCACTTATAAGTTAAATAATGTAGAACTTAGCCATACAGATTGCGAAAAGGACTTGGGGGTTATGGTAAGCAGCAACCTTAAACCAAGACAGCAATGCCTAAGCGTACGTAATAAGGCAAATAGATTACTGGGATTTATATCAAGAAGTGTAAGCAACAGAAGTCCAGAGGTCATACTGCAGCTTTATACATCATTAGTAAGGCCTCACCTAGATTATGCAGTTCAATTCTGGTCTCCATATTACAGAATGGACATAAATTCTTTAGAAAACATTCAGCGTAGGATGACTAAATTAATACATAGCATTAGAAATCTTCCTTATGAAGAAAGATTGAAGACTCTTAAGTTACATTCACTTGTTAGACGAAGAATGAGGGGAGACCTGATCGAAGTGTATAAGTGGAAGATAGGTATTAATAAAGGGGATATTAACAAGGTCTTGAGAATATCTCTCCAAGAGAGAACCCGCAGTAATGGATTTAAATTAGATAAGTTTAGATTTAGAAAGGACATAGGAAAGTATTGGTTTGGAAATAGGGTAGTAGATGAGTGGAACAGTCTACCTAGTTGGGTTATTGAGGCTAGGACCTTGGGTAGTTTCAAATTTAGGTTGGATAAATACATGAGTGGGATGGGTTGGATTTGAGTGGGACTTGCACATCAGAGCTTATTTCTTGGGTAGCATTGAAAATTGGGTAGGTCAAATGTTTGTTAGTGGGATGAATTGTAAAGGACCTGCCTAGTATGGGCCAACAGGCCTGCTGCAGTGTTCCTCCTTTCTTATGTTCTTATGTTCTTATGTGACGGAACACATTGGGCACAGTATTGTAGTCAATACACAACAATGGAGGCACGTAAACGCTGTGCTCATCAGCTGAAAGGTGCACCAAGTGTTTAGGAGAACGCAAGGGAGGTAAATGCTCACTGAAGAAGTGTTTTATATGCAAGGGTATGCATCATACAGCATTATGCCCAAATACTTTTGCTGAACAACAGAAGACTTCCACAGAATCAGGAAGTCAACAAGCAACAGCATTAAATGTGAGAGATAAGTTTAAAGCAACTGCTCTCCCGATAGCTCGAGTTGAGTTATCTAATAAATTACATAAAACCAATGTGCTAACATTATTTGATCAAGGCTCACAAAGGTCCTTCATAAGAGGAAGAGTGTTGCAGAAACAACCCTATGCCAAAATACAGTTAGATATAGCTGGTTTTTTCCACAATTCTGGTAAACAGACATATGACGTAGCCAGAATCACTGTTGGTCTAGGAAACAGGAAAAAGACAGTAGAAGCTGTGGTAGTAGATGATTTGCCTAAGTCTGTGCAGATCTAGGGATTAAAAGAAACAGTTGCAGCACTGAAAGCAGCTAAGGTCAAGTTAGCCTGTCCTGACATACAGACGGACACAATTAGTCCAATTGATTTAATCATTGGAAGTGATTATTATCACTGTTTTGTGCAAAATATAGTAAGTAAACATGATGTTCACTTGCTGAAAACAGGAGGCCACATGATATGTGGTCCCATTCCCTATCAAAGTGGGAAAGAAGCTGATATTGATTCAGTGGAAAATGTACTGGTTACAAGAATAACCGCTGATCATGTACCACAGCAAAAATTATCATTACTGGAAAAAATGAATGAACCAGTTGATAAGTTGTAGGATTTAGATGCGATAGGTATTGATGTAAATAAACCAAGCCCACAAGAGTCTCAGACTTATAACCAATATTTGGACACTGTCAAATATAAAGATGGACAGTACTGGGTTAGGTTACCATGGAAATTAAATCCACCACATCTGCCTAGCAATTATCGCATGGCTTTCGGACAAATGAAAGCACAAATACATGAGTTCCGGAAGAATCCAGAGCTACTGACTGTCTATGATAATATCATACAAGAACAGTTGGACAATAAATTCATTGAGGAAGTAGTCGAAGATAAGTTGAAGACAGTAGCTCATTATCTCCCGCACCATGGAGTCAGAAAAGATTCTGAAACCACTCCACTACGTGTTGTATACAATTGCAGCGCACGTGCAAATAAAGATGTAGCAAGTCTTAATGACTGTCTGATGACCGGACCCTCACTAACTGAGAAACTTGGAGACGTGCTTATGAAATTTCGCACAAACCCAAATGCCTACACGGCTGATGTTTCCAAAGCTTTCTTAAGAGTAGGACTACAAGAAATAGATAGAGATTATACTCGATTCTTGTGGCCTGAAAATCCACATGATCCTCAAAGTCCTGTGAAAACTTATCGATTCAAGTCAGTATTATTTGGTGCAACATCCTCTCCATTCTTACTAGAAGCTACTCTAAATACACATTTGAAGAAATCAGAAAGTCCCTTCAAAGAAATCTTAAAGAAAAGTTTCTATGTGGACAATCTTCAAGGTAGTGTGAATAAAGAAGAGGATTTGAAATCCTTATACAGAGAAGCTAACAAGGAGATGAAAGAAGCAAATATGCCTCTAAGGATGTGGAATACTAATTCAAAGCAATTAAGGGAACTTATCAAAGAAGATTTCCCTGAAGCTGAAATTCCTGATTGCAACAATATGCTGGGACTTAATTGGAACACACAGGAAGATACTTTGAGTCTCAAAAGGATAAACAATAATTCATGCAGTACACTCACTAAACGTAGTTTACTGTCAGAAGTATCACAATGTTTTGATCCTCTAGGACTCGTCTCACCTATTACCATAAAAGGTAAAATGCTTATGCAAGATGCATAGAAGCTCAAAATTGGATGGGATGAGAACTTGCCTCTAAAAATGAGTCAAGCATGGGATGAAATATCCAAGGAGTTTAAACAACTTCATCAAATTCAATTTCCCAGACATAGGTCAAGAGTGAAACAAGTACACATTACATGTGTTCTGTGATGCGTCAACCAGAGGTTATGGCGCTGTAGCTTACATGAGTAATGCTGAAGAAAGTACACTAATTACTTCAAAGGCTAGGGTAGCACCCTTGAAGGTCAGAACAGTACCACAATTGGAACTGACAGCACTCTATGTAAGTACAAAATTAGCTGTCTATCTCAACAAAGTACTCGATCATCTCACTATTGAAAAACCGTGATCTGGAGTGATAATGAAGCAGTTCTTCAGTGGTTAAGAAATAATAAGAGTAAGTTGGTCTATGTACAAAACAGAGTAGCAGAAATAAAAGAGATGCAGAGAGATTATCTCTTTCTCCACGTCTCTACCCAAGAGAATCCAGCTGACATGTTGTCACGTGGTGGCTCACTTAAGAAATTTGTGGATAATAAATTATGGCTCCATGGACCGAACTGGCTCTCTAATGAAAATAACTGGCCTCAGCGAAAAGCTCACATTATGCCAGAAGAAACAATTTGCTTGAACACGGCAGAAATAAGTTGTGTAAATACTGCAGACACAACAGAAATAGGCAATGATGGATCTAAGTACTCATCTTTGGGTAAACTCTTAAGAGTTACAGCTCTTGTCTTTAAATTCATTAAAGGAATAAAACCTGATTATGAATATCTTGAACCCATTAAATACTGGTCGAAACTAATACAGAAAGATGTTTTCTCTACAGAACATAAATTTCTGAAAACACAAGATAAATCCCCAAAGAGACCTGTTATGATTAATTCTTTAGGACTTTATCTCGACTCAGAAAAGATTATAAGATGTCGAGGAAGAATTCATAATTCTTCACTACCTATAGACGCCATACATCCAATATTGATCCCCAAGAATCATTGGCTAACAAAACTGATTGTGCAAAACTCCCACAGTAACGTGTTACATGGTGGGGTAGCTGACACACTTTGTCATATACGACAATCCTACTGGATACCTCAAGGTCGACAAAGTGTGAAAAAACAAATAAAGGACTGTATTACTTGTCTTCATTACGATATGCGCGTATGTCAGTATCCAGGTCCACCTCCATATCCCTCTGAAAGAGTTTGTCATGTCACTCCATTTGAGGTGACAGGTGTAGATTACGCTGGACCAATAATTTTAACCAAAACAGTTGACAAAGTTCCCTTCAAGGTGTACATCTGTTTGTTCACTTGTGCTACAACTAGAGCAGTACATCTAGAAGTAGCCACTGACATGTCTGCTGAAGCCTTTATCAAATTATTTAGAAGGTTTGCAACCAGAAGGGCATGTCCCAGACTGATGATTTCAGACAATGCAGCGAACTTTGTTGCTGGTGCTGCAAGATCTTTGATCAGCCTGAAATACAACAGATGCTGAATGAAAGCAGTTGTCGTTGGAGATACATTCCTCCTAAATCTCCATGGCACGGCGGATTTTATGAGAGAATGATCGGCATTGTAAAACGTTGTTTAAGGAAGACTCTTCATCGTCAGAGAATCGACTTAGAAGAATTTCGCACGGTTATGACTGAAATAGAAAATAGAGTCAACAACAGACCTCTAACTTATGTTACCGATGATTTGGACAATTTAGAAGTATTAAGTCCATCCCATTTACTCCATTGCAGAAGGCTCGAACCTGTTTCTCAGACGTATACTCAAACGCCTTAATAAAGTGATTTCGTATGAACTAACTGAAATGAACATTGGTGGTATACTGTTATACTGGATACCTGGCTGTCTCACTAACAGAAAATCTGTTGCATTGTTTCAAGACTACAACAGTAAAAATAAAGAAATGTAACATGACACTCCTCAAGACAGTGTATTAGATCCTACACTGTATATTATGTCCTATGATATCCTACACTGTACAGTATATTAATCAATGCCCTATTATAATTTTTAGCTGATACCTCCAGTAATACCGTTATTAGTAAATCATGCTTTATTATATACAGATAATTTCTGTAGAACAAATTAAGTGCTGAATAGACACATTGGAAATCGTATAAGTGAACCACCAAACTAAAGGTTAATGACTATGTGTTCTCAATATGTACTTAGCTAACAATAGGCTACTGGTTGATTAAAATGTCAAACAATAAAACCATGAAATGGATTAAGAAATATTCTTGGTAGTCCTGAAACTCCCAAAACTGAGTATGAGAAAAGAATATGTGAATTGTATGTCATGAAAGGACTGTAGTTTCTGCAAGGTGATCAAAACAATGTTACCTAGCCCTTTCACTGCCATTCACGTATATCTATGTGATTGTAGTCAGTATCAGTGCAGTAAATCTGTGTAAATCAAAGTGCTTTCAAATTTGCCACGAGAGACCTGGGAGGCCTAAACATAGCACAAGAATTGGGTCCGCCGCAGTGCATCAAGGGAAAAGTGTGTTAGTCGACACTTGTTCACAACTGCATGCTGCTCTGATACTCTTACTCTCAAGAAGGTTAACCGGTTATTGTTTGATGATGATAGTGACATTGAGGATATTGATTAAGGAATTGAGTTCTATACAGTTGAAACGAAATTGGCGAAAGTGACAGAGAAAACGAAAAGAAGAGCGCTGCAAACCCTGATGATCGGCAACCCTCTAACCTCATAGGTGAAAACTAGCATTCTTGTGGGGTTGGTGCCGATGTGAGAAGTAATGATAACAGTGAAGATGAGTTTGACTTTTTGGGAATTGACGATGATACAAGTTAGAGCGATGCTAATTATTCGCATCGCTACAAGTGGTCTAGTAGTATACCTAGGGCCGTTCCCAACGTAAGGTAAATTACGTCATCAAACTACCATCTAGTAAGAGCAATAGCAAATATGAAAGGGCTACAGTTGGGATTGGAAGTGCAGGGCGGGCAGTGACAGCCAGGCATGCGACACCGGGTGTTGGGTGAAAGATACTCTCAGCATCATCGTCAGCCCTGGAAGGGAGCACTCACCCACCCCACTTGCCGAGTTGTACCGTGAACGACGACTCAGATTAATTCGATGTCTTTGAACTGTATTTTGAAATTCATTAATGAAACTGCCAGTGATGAGAACAAACAGGTATTACCAATAAACAAAAGCAAACACGTATGTTGCAAAACGCTCAAGACTTAGCCACTGGAAAGACGCAACTGTTGCCGAGATGTATATCTGCTTTTACCACAATTCTGCTTATGTTAAACGTGTATAAGCACAGTAGTACAAGAGACTAGTCGATAGGTCTACTTACACGCACTCCGACACTCCTTGATCTTATTCCTTCTTGTTGCTGCGTATGTGCATTTCTCAGGCAAGAGTAACCTTGAACCTCAACACTGTATTTTATACTATATTATGCCAGTTTTTTGTAATTTCAAATAATTTCAGGGACTTCTTTTGTTCCTTTCAGAGCACTGCAGCGGCAGACTGTTATTAAATATATGTACACCGTTTACTCGCTTTTTGTGTCTGAACGTGACAGACATGTGTGGTAAAACGCGTAGAAAAAAGGAAAACATATTCCCAGCTTCAACGCAGGTATTGCTGTTTCTGATGTGCAGGTGTTTTATGCCAATGACATCATGGCATTTTAGTGGCAAGAAGATCGTGACGTGATATTGTTGACATCATTCCACTTGAAAGAAATGAAAGAAAGTGAAAAGGTGAAGAGCGAAACTAACGAGCCTATTGAAAGACTAGTTGCTGTCATTAACTACACTAATATCATGCATTATGTACACAAATATAACATGCAGATTATGTACACAAATATAACATGCAGATTGGCTTTATTGGTTGTGTCCGAAAGAGTTACAAGTAGTACATAAAAGTTTAATTTTCATTTTGTAGGCATTGCAATGCTGAATACATACAAAATCTATCAGGTCAAGACTGGGAACAGATCGACATACACCGACTAAACTGTCTTCTTCAGACAAACAATAAAGAAATGCCAGGTTCACAGCAGCAGCACATCACCAGCGCTGCTGTGCTCATTATTCACACCACAAGATGACCTACTTAGTAGAGGGATACACCATATATACTGTATGGCTGAAGGGAATGTAAAACACCACTATACATTGAATCTCTACAACAGTTTTAATAACATTACCACTGCCTGTTATATATGTGAACAAATGTTTAAAGCAGTCGAAAACTGAAGCAAATAGAAGAGTGTCTGTATACAATAGTATAAAAAAGTATTTAAACAGATATATATGACAACACTTTTATTGCAACTATTTTGGTAAGGTTAAACCAAAAAAGACATTGAGCATATGAGGAAAATTTTTACTCTGGAATCCTGCTTTTTGTGCCTGGCTCTCGCAGGATGAACAAGAGCTGTACAATAACTTAGCCGCTCACATGACACAACAAAAAAAAATAAAAAAGGATGGACGCTAGTAAGAAGAGATATTTCCACGTCAGTAAGTGCGTCAGAATCACAATGATATTTTGGCTTAAGACACTGAGCATCCCTATAAACTCTTCAATTCAAAGTAATATAAATAGTGTGTAAACTGTCAGTATTCTAATTACTAAACATAATGTTATTTTCTTCAGGGATTGTACACTATCTACGTGGACACTCAAGAGGAGTCACACTCGACCACAAACTTTAAGGTGGAGGACTTTGTGTTGCCTCGCTTTGAAGTGACATTGAAGCCACCCAGCTACATCTTGGCCACTGATGAGTCCTTCACCTTCACAGTGTGTGCCAAGTGAGTTGCTAACACTTTGTTTCATCCAGGGGGAGTGAAGTTACACGTTGAAGGGAAGATGTTTAGTCCAGAAATGCATGTGCTTGGGTACGTATAGAAAGATGAAATTAACTTCAGCAAGTAAGGGGCTTGGGCTTTCCTTACTGAGGGAATTAGTAGAGGACAAAAGTCAATGGGGTTGATTTAAGAATGTAGTGCGTAGAATGCAGAGTGTAGAGCAGAAGTTTGTGTGTACTGGAGGATGAGTACAGGAAGGAAGAGGAATGATTGGTAGGATAGTGAGGTAAAGAGGGTGACTATTATGGTAGACAATAGCAACAAATTGATAATTAAGGCATGACAACAGTTAGCTATCTTTATTTCGAAACGTTTCGCCGACACAATAGACTTCTTCAGTAGACTACAGAGGCAACATAAATAGTGGAGATGTGAAGACGATGCAGTCAGTCCCTCTTCCTGAAAGACGAAATTCTGAGGTGGTCATTTCCTCAGCTGGAAGAATACTTATGCTGCATAGTCCGGAGAAAAAGTTAGCATGCGAGAGAATTTGAAAATGCATGAAAGATAGTATACGTAATTCATATTATGTAGAGAAGGAAAGAGTGGATAAAAAAAGTGATGTGATGATAGAATGCAAAATGAGAATCACTGAGAAAATGGATGAGGCTCTGTCAGCAGTTTTGGAGAGATCTAAAAGACAAGAGACGTAAGATGAGGAGGTGGTACTGGAAAGATGGAGAGAATATCTTGAGGATCTGTTAACGATGACAAAGGAAAACAGGTGGATATATGATGCATTAAGCCGGGAGGAATAATACCTAACAGCCAGATTAAAGTGTTGGGTATGTGCATTAGGCACGTGTAGAATGAAAGGGGATAAACCACCTGGGGAAAATGAGATTAGGAAAGAGGTGTTAAAAGCTGGTGGGGACATAATTTTGAAGTAGTTGGTGTATTTGTCCAGTATATGTATGAAAAGATAACAAAAAATATACCTGATTATTGACTGAGAGCAATAAGTTTCTTGGAATAAGGGAAAAAGTGACAAGAAAGAGTGTAAGAATTATAGGGGAATAATCCTGCTTAGTATAATGAGTACACTGTATGGAATAATTATTAATGAAAGAGTTGGGGTTGAACAGAAAGTAAAACTAAAGAGGAATAAGGAGAAATAGCCCCTTAGACTGTGTGTATTTGGGACCAGGATGTGTATGACGGCACATTGTCCATGTGACTGATTGTTTCCTGGCTAAAAATTTGCTGATTATCACGATTTCATGTCTCACACAATTTTCTTGGGACCCCCATCATGACGGAGAAAAATAGAAACATCACTACTTACTGGGTCAGCACAGGAAAGGAAGAGTAAAAGTTGCGTCAGTCAGATATACTCATTGTGGCTGCCTGGAATGTTTTGACTCAGGAGACAGTGACGAGCATAATGCTAATGTATAATGTAAACATGCAGCACGTTGCACTCTCCAGTAGTCTTGACACCACCAGAAGCCCTGACACTATCCTGCCAATACCACATATAAGACCAACTACCCTGCCAACACTACATGTAACACTTCCAGCTACCCTGTCAACACCACATGTTACACCTCCAGCTACCCTGCCAACACCACATATGACACTTCCAGCTACCCTGCCAACACTACAGGTAATACTTCCAGCTACCCTACCAACACCACATGTGACACTTCCAACTACCCTGCCAACACTACAGGTAATACTTCCAGCTACCCTACCAACACCACATGTGACACTTCCAACTACCCTGCCAATACATCAAGTGTCAAAACCAGCTACCTTGCCAACACTACATGTGTCACCACCAACTACCCTGCTAACAATGTATGTGTCACCACCCTGCCAACACTTCATGCGTCACCACCAACAACCTTGGCAACACTATGTGTCATCAGCAGGATGCTGACTCACAAAACCAATCATTAGAAATATGAAAAGAATTTATAGAGAATATTAAAACTGTGGGTAGTGTGATAAGCGGCTGTGCCTTTATCTAGTACTAAAATAAATTTAAATGTCATTATAATTATTAAATTGTTATATGTAGTTAACATTGACATGAAATATACAAAAAATCAAAATATATAATTTCCTAGAAATGTAGAGTAAAATACTGTTTACTGGAAACAATGATTCCGCTGATTATTTTCCGACTAATTCAACATTTTCAACATTTTGGTTTTATCTTTCTCAGGAAAATAAACTCTTTAAAATGAAAGGAAATATATGTTTTTAAATTTTAAAATTTCATCCACCTCACTAGTTAAAATGTTAAGGAAATGTTCAGATAGAGTTCTTACAATAAATCCTGTAAGTGAACAAAACTTAGATGGAAATTAGGAGCCGTTTGTTGCGTTTATGAATTTCTAAAAGACAAGCGATACAGTAGATACAAAAACAATATGGCAGATGTTGCAAATATATATATACACAACAGGTGGTTGGGAAAAAAAAGTTTTAATGCGGAAAATAGGCTCAGGTCAGGTACTTAGCAGAGAGGAGGACTATTTCCCAGCAAGAGTAGGAATCATACATTAAGTTGTTTAACATTTAGGAACCCTCAAAGGTGGTGCTTTGTGTCTCATGTACTTTTTTACGTACTGAATCATTTTCACTAATATTTGTGAGGCTCAGTGTTAGGGATCAGCGTCTGTATGCACGTTTCTAGCGCTTGTTTTGTATTAGTGTTATATTTGCAGTGTTGATATTGATAAGTTGCCCATGTTGATGCTGGTGTTTGTTCTCACCTAAACGTTCATAAGTACGAGTGTAGAAGTGTGAACAAGATGGTATAAACCTTGGTAATAAATACCGACAAGTTGGTTTAGAAAGACACGTAAGCAAACACTATAACATATTTATTAGAAAACGTTTCGGTCCTGGAACCTTGATCACTTCTAACGTTAGAAGTGATCAAGGTTCCAGGACCGAAACGTTTTCTAATAAATATGTTATAGTGTTTGCTTACGTGTCTTTCTAAACCAGAAGTGTGAACACACAAGCAAGAAGTTGTATATACCGAGCCACCACTAATTTCCTCTTAACTACCATTAACAGTTATACGTTTGGTCAACCTGTGAAGGGCAACCTCTCGCTAACAGTCATCAACAATCAGAGGAAGAAATGTGAAGTCAGAGTCACTCACAATGTTACTGTAAGTACCTGACACCCAAGTTACTACAACTTTATTTTTCCTACCAACTTTATGAACGTTTTCATTAACTATATCTACTTCTACTAATTCTACTTTCACTTTTCCTGCTTCCAAGTTTTAATAGATTTTTCTATTTTACCAACTACTGCTTAATCTTCACCTACTACTACGTTTTTTCTAATATTTTTTTGTACTGCTACTTGTAATGTTCTTCAATAAAAACTTCTAATGTTCTATTATTCCTTCTAATGTTCTTCAACTAGAAGTAACTAAATAGTTATAACTAACTATAATTTTTGAAGGGGTGGACCGGTAAGCCATCGGAAGGCCTCGGTCAGATGGCCATAAGCTCCAACAGCGGGTCATCATCTGACTAACACCCGCCCAGGAAACACTTGTCCTGTTTCCTGACAAACCTTACCTAGCCTTACCTGTTCTTCAATAAAAACTTCAACTATCAGTAACTTTCCTTTACTACTTATAACGTTCTATACTTGTTGTCTTTGTAAAATTAATAATATTGCTTCTGGTAATACTATTACAAGTGCTGTTGCTTCTGGTAATACTATTACTAGTGCTGCTGCTTCTGGTAATACTATTACTAGTGCTGCTGCTTCTGGTAATACTATTACTAGTGCTGCTGCTTCTGGTAATACTATTACTAGTACTGCTGCTTCTGGTAATACTATTACTAGTACTGCTGCTTCTGGTAATATAATTACTAGTACTGCTGCTTCTGGTAATACTATTACTAGTACTGCTGCTTCTGGTAATACTATTACTAGTGTTGTTGCTTCTGGTAATACTATTACTAGTGCTGCTGCTTCTGGTAATACTATTACTAGTGCTGCTGCTTCTGGTAATACTATTACTAGTACTGTTGCTTCTGGTAATACTATTACTAGTACTGCTGCTTCTGTTAATACTATTACTAGTACTGCTGCTTCTGGTAATACTATTACTAATGCTGTTGCTTCTGGTAATACTATTACTAGTACTGCTGCTTCTGGTAATACTATTACTAGTGCTGCTGCTTCAGGTAATACTATTACTAGTACTGCTGCTTCTGGTAATACTATTACTAGTGCTGCTGCTTCAGGTAATACTATTACTAGTACTGCTGCTTCTGGTAATACTATTACTAGTACTGCTGCTTCAGGTAATACTATTACTAGTACTGCTGCTTCTGGTAATACTATTACTAGTGCTGCTGCTTCTGGAAATACTATTACTAGTGCTGCTGCTTCATGTAATACTATTACTAGTGCTGCTGCTTCTGGTAATACTATTACTAGTACTGCTGCTTCTGGTAATGCTATTACTAGTGCTGCTGCTTCTGGTAATACTATTACTAATACTGCTGCTTCTAGTAATACTATTACTAGTGCTGTTGCTTCTGGTAATACTATTACTAGTGCTGATGCTTCTGGTAATAATATTACTAGTGCTGCTGCTTCTGGTAATACTATTGCTAGTACTGCTGCTTCTGGTAATACTATTACTAGTGCTGCTGCTTCTGGTAATACTATTACTAGTACTGCTGCTTCTGGTAATACTATTACTAGTGCAGCTGCTTCTGGTAATACTATTACTAGTGCTGCTGCTTCTGGTAATACTATTACTAGTACTGCTGCTTCTGGTAATACTATTACTAGTGCTGCTGCTTCTGGTAATACTATTACTAGTACTGCTGCTTCTGGTAATACTGTTACTAGTGCTGCTGCTTCTGGTAATACTATTACTAGTACTGCTGCTTCTGGTAATACTATTACTAGTGCCGTTGCTTCTGGTAATACTATTACTAGTACTGCTGCTTCTGGTAATACTATTACTAGTAATGCTGCTTCTGGTAATATATTACTAGTGCTGCTGCTTCTGGTAATACTATTACTAGTACTGCTGCTTCTGGTAATACTATTACTAGTACTGCTGCTTCTGGTAATACTATTACTAGTGCTGCTGCATCTGGTAATACTATTACTAGTACTGCTGCTTCTAGTAATATTATTACTAGTGCTGCTGCTTCTGGTAATACTATTACTAGTGCTGCTGCTTCTGGTAATACTATTACTAATGCTGCTGCTTCTGGTAATACTATTACTAGTGCTGCTGCTTCTGGTAATACTATTACTAGTGCTGCTGCTTCTGGTAATACTATTACTAGTACTGCTGCTTCTGGTAATACTATTTCTAGTGCTGCTGCTTCTGGTAATACTATTTCTAGTGCTGCTGCTTCTGGTAATACTATTACTAGTACTGCTGCTTCTGGTAATACTATTACTAGTGCTGTTGCTTCTGGTAATACAATTACTAGTACTGCTGCTTCTGGTAATGCTATTACTAGTACTGCTGCTTCTGGTAATACTATTACTAGTATTGCTGCTTCTAGTAATACTATTACTAGTACTGCTGCTTCTGGTAATACTATTACTAGTGCTGTTGCTTCTGGTAATACAATTACTAGTACTGCTGCTTCTTGTAATGCTATTACTAGTACTGCTGCTTCTGGTAATACTATTACTAGTATTGCTGCTTCTAGTAATACTATTACTAGTGCTGTTGCTTCTGGTAGTACTATTACTAGTGTTGCTGCTTCTGGTAATAATATTACTAGTGCTGCTGCTTCTGGTAATACTATTACTAATACTGCTGCTTCTGGTAATACTATTACTAGTGCTGGTGCTTCTGGTAATACTATTACTAGTACTGCTGCTTCTGGTAATACTATTACTAGTACTGCTCTTTCTGGTAATACTATTACTAGTACCGCTGCTTCTGGTAATACTATTACTAGTACTGCTGCTTCTGGTAATACTATTACTAGTACTGCTGCTTCTGGTAATAATATTACTAGTGCTGTTGCTTCTGGTAATATTATTACTAGTGCTGCTGCTTCTGGTAATGCTATTACTAGTACTGTTGCTTCTGGTAAAAATATTACTAGTGCTGCTGCTTCTGGTAATACTATTACTAGTACTGCTGCTTCTGGTAATACTATTACTAGTGCTGCTGCTTCTGGTAATACTATTACTAGTACTGCTGCTTCTGGTAATAATATTACTAGTGCTGCTGCTTCTGGTAATACTATTACTAGTACTGCTGCTTCTGGTAATACTATTACTAGTACTGCTGCTTCTGGTAATACTGTTACTAGTGCTGCTGCTTCTGGTAATACTATTACTAGTACTGCTGCTTCTGGTGATACTATTACTAGTACTGCTGCTTCTGGTAATACTGTTACTAGTGCTGCTGCTTCTGGTAATACTATTACTAGTACTGCTGCTTCTGGTAATACTATTACTAGTACTGCTGCTTCTGGTAATACTATTACTAGTGCTGCTGCTTCTGGTAATACTATTACTAGTACTGCTGCTTCTGGTAATAATATTACTAGTGCTGCTGCTTCTGGTAATACTATTACTAGTACTGCTGCTTCTGGTAATAATATTACTAGTGCTGCTGCTTCTGGTAATACTATTACTAGTACTGCTGCTTCTGGTAATACTGTTACTAGTGCTGCTGCTTCTGGTAATACTATTACTAGTACTGCTGCTTCTGGTAATAATATTACTAGTGCTGCTGCTTCTGGTAATGCTATTACTAGTACTGCTGCTTCTGGTGATACTATTACTAGTACTGCTGCTTCTGGTAATACTGTTACTAGTGCTGCTGCTTCTGGTAATACTATTACTAGTACTGCTGCTTCTGGTAATACTATTACTAGTACTGCTGCTTCTGGTAATACTATTACTAGTACTGCTGCTTCTGGTAATAATGTTACTAGTGCTGCTGCTTCTGGTAATACTATTACTAGTACTGCTGCTTCTGGTAATACTATTACTAGTACTGCTGCTTCTGGTAATACTATTACTAGTGCTGCTGCTTCTGGTAATACTATTACTAGTGCTGCTGCTTCTGGTAATAATATTACTAGTGCTGCTGCTTCTGGTAATACTATTACTAGTACTGCTGCTTCTGGTAATACTATTACTAGTGCTGCTGCTTCTGGTAATACTATTACTAGTGCTGTTGCTTCTGTTAATACTATTACTAGTGCTGCTGCTTCTGGTAATACTATTACTAGTACTGCTGCTTCTGGTAATACTATTACTAGTGCTGCTGCTTCTGTTAATACTATTACTAGTACTGCTGCTTCTGGTAATACTATTACTAGTAGTGCTGCTTCTGGTAATACTATTACTAGTGCTGTTGCTTCTGGTAATAATATTACTAGTACTGCTGCTTCTGGTAATACTATTACTAGTACTGCTGCTTCTGGTAATACTATTACTAGTGCTGCTGCTTCTGGAAATACTATTACTAGTGCTGCTGCTTCATGTGATACTATTACTAGTGCTGCTGCTTCTGGTAATACTATTACTAGTACTGCTGCTTCTGGTAATGCTATTACTAGTGCTGCTGCTTCTGGTAATACTATTACTAATGCTGCTGCTTCTAGTAATACTATTACTAGTGCTGTTGCTTCTGGTAATACTATTACTAGTGCTGATGCTTCTGGGAATAATATTACTAGTGCTGCTGCTTCTGGTAATACTATTGCTAGTACTGCTGCTTCTGGTAATACTATTACTAGTGCTGCTGCTTCTGGTAATACTATTACTAGTACTGCTGCTTCTGGTAATACTATTACTAGTGCAGCTTCTTCTAGTAATACTATTACTAGTGCTGCTGCTTCTGGTAATACTATTTCTAGTACTGCTGCTTCTGGTAATACTATTACTAGTGCTGCTGCTTCTGGTAATACTATTACTAGTACTGCTGCTTCTGGTAATACTGTTACTAGTGCTGCTGCTTCTGGTAATACTATTACTAGTACTGCTGCTTCTGGTAATACTATTACTAGTGCTGTTGCTTCTGGTAATACTATTACTAGTACTGCTGCTTCTGGTAATACTATTACTAGTAATGCTGCTTCTGGTAATATATTACTAGTGCTGCTGCTTCTGGTAATACTATTACTAGTACTGCTGCTTCTGGTAATACTATTACTAGTACTGCTGCTTCTGGTAATACTATTACTAGTGCTGCTGCATCTGGTAATACTATTACTAGTACTGCTGCTTCTAGTAATATTATTACTAGTGCTGCTGCTTCTGGTAATACTATTACTAGTGCTGCTGCTTCTGGTAATACTATTACTAATGCTGCTGCTTCTGGTAATACTATTACTAGTGCTGCTGCTTCTGGTAATACTATTACTAGTGCTGCTGCTTCTGGTAATACTATTACTAGTGCTGCTGCTTCTGGTAATACTATTACTAGTACTGCTGCTTCTGGTAATACTATTTCTAGTGCTGCTGCTTCTGGTAATACTATTTCTAGTGCTGCTGCTTCTGGTAATACTATTACTAGTACTGCTGCTTCTGGTAATACTATTACTAGTGCTGTTGCTTTTGGTAATACAATTACTAGTACTGCTGCTTCTGGTAATAATATTACTAGTGCTGCTGCTTCTGGTAATACTATTACTAGTACTGCTGCTTCTGGTAATACTATTACTAGTGCTGCTGCTTCTGGTAATACTATTACTAGTACTGCTGCTTCTGGTAATAATATTACTAGTGCTGCTGCTTCTGGTAATACTATTACTAGTACTGCTGCTTCTGGTAATACTATTACTAGTACTGCTGCTTCTGGTAATACTGTTACTAGTGCTGCTGCTTCTGGTAATACTATTACTAGTACTGCTGCTTCTGGTGATACTATTACTAGTACTGCTGCTTCTGGTAATACTGTTACTAGTGCTGCTGCTTCTGGTAATACTATTACTAGTACTGCTGCTTCTGGTAATACTATTACTAGTACTGCTGCTTCTGGTAATACTATTACTAGTGCTGCTGCTTCTGGTAATACTATTTCTAGTACTGCTGCTTCTGGTAATAATATTACTAGTGCTGCTGCTTCTGGTAATACTATTACTAGTACTGCTGCATCTGGTAATAATATTACTAGTGCTGCTGCTTCTGGTAATACTATTACTAGTACTGCTGCTTCTGGTAATACTGTTACTAGTGCTGCTGCTTCTGGTAATACTATTACTAGTACTGCTGCTTCTGGTAATAATATTACTAGTGCTGCTGCTTCTGGTAATGCTATTACTAGTACTGCTGCTTCTGGTGATACTATTACTAGTACTGCTGCTTCTGGTAATACTGTTACTAGTGCTGCTGCTTCTGGTAATACTATTACTAGTACTGCTGCTTCTGGTAATACTATTACTAGTACTGCTGCTTCTGGTAATACTATTACTAGTACTGCTGCTTCTGGTAATAATGTTACTAGTGCTGCTGCTTCTGGTAATACTATTACTAGTACTGCTGCTTCTGGTAATACTATTACTAGTGCTGCTGCTTCTGGTAATACTATTACTAGTGCTGCTGCTTCTGGTAATAATATTACTAGTGCTGCTGCTTCTGGTAATACTATTACTAGTACTGCTGCTTCTGGTAATACTATTACTAGTGCTGCTGCTTCTGGTAATACTATTACTAGTGCTGTTGCTTCTGTTAATACTATTACTAGTGCTTCTGCTTCTGGTAATACTATTACTAGTACTGCTGCTTCTGGTAATACTATTACTAGTGCTGCTGCTTCTGTTAATACTATTACTAGTACTGCTGCTTCTGGTAATACTATTACTAGTAGTGCTGTTTCTGGTAATACTATTACTAGTGCTGTTGCTTCTGGTAATAATATTACTAGTACTGCTGTTTCTGGTAATACTATTACTAGTACTGCTGCTTCTGGTAATACTATTACTAGTGCTGTTGCTTGTGGTAATAATATTACTAGTACTGCTGCTTCTGGTAATACTATTACTAGTACTGCTGCTTCTGGTAATACTATTTCTATTACTGCTGCTTCTGGTAATACTATTACTAGTACTGCTGCTTCTGGTAATACTATTACTAGTGCTGCTGCTTCTGGTAATAATATTACTAGTACTGCTGCTTCTGGTAATAATATTACTAGTACTGCTGCTTCTGGTAATACTATTACTAGTACTGCTGCTTCTGGTAATAGTATTACTAGTACTGCTGCTTCTGGTAATACTATTACTAGTACTGCTACTTCTGGTAATTATATTACTAGTGCTGCTGCTTCTGGTAATACTATTACTAGCACTGCTGCTTCTGGTAATACTATTACTAGTACTGCTGCTTCTGGTAATACTATTACTAGTGCTGCTGCTTAGGTTAATACTATTACTAGTACTGCTGCTTCTGGTAATACTATTACTAGTACTGCTGCTTCTGGTAATACTATTACTAGTACTGCTGCTTCTGGTAATAATATTACTAGTACTGCTGCTTCTGGTAATACTATTACTAGTACTGCTGCTTCTGGTAATACTATTACTAGTACTGCTGCTTCTGGTAATACTGTTACTAGTGCTGCTGCTTCTGGTAATACTATTACTAGTGCTGCTGCTTCTGGTAATACTATTACTAGTACTGCTGCTTCTGGTAATACTATTACTAGTACTGCTGCTTCTGGTAATACTATTACTAGTACTGCTGCTTCTGGTAATACTATTACTAGTACTGCTGCTTCTGGTAATACTATTACTAGTGCTGCTGCTTCTGGTAATACTATTACTAGTACTGCTGCTTCTGGTAATACTATTACTAGTACTGCTGCTTCTGGTAATACTATTACTAGTACTGCTGCTTCTGGTAATACTATTACTAGTACTGCTGCTTCTGGTAATACTATTACTAGTACTGCTGCTTCTGGTAATACTATTACTAGTGCTGCTGCTTCTGGTAATACTATTACTAGTACTGCTGCTTCTGGTAATACTATTACTAGTACTGCTGCTTCTGGTAATACTATTACTAGTACTGCTGCTTCTGGTAATACTATTACTAGTACTGCTGCTTCTGGTAATACTATTACTAGTACTGCTGCTTCTGGTAAACTTATTGTTGTTTCTACTATTGATATATCTTGTAATTCTTCTTCTTCCTCTTCTGTTTTCTTTCACTTCTACTTCATCTTTCATTACTCTTACTTAAAATTAATCTCTTTTAATTACTTGTACTGAGTCTACGAGTATGTTTTCTACTACAACATCAATTTATTTGCATTTGGCTCTGTTTTTTCTAATTATTATACTATTTACTAGTTCTAATTCATTTCCTCTTATCACTTCCATTGATACTTATAAATGTACATGTGGAAAATTACATTTACCTGGATGAATCTCATTAGATACATACAAGTATATGGTAACAAAGATAATTGTTATTTATCAAAGTTACAGAGACAAGTAGGAATTTTTAGGACACCTAGGTCGCAAAAAATGTCCCCCTTCGATACCTACCATCTAACTCTCCACAAATTGCTCTAGACCTATTTCAATTGCAAATGAAATGTACATCACCAGGAATTCTGGTAAAATTTAATATAAATTTGTGGACTGTATATTAAAATTAATAAATGATTACATATACACATTTATATAAAAGAAGGAAAATTTATAATCATAACACTCACCAATTAGTCTGGAGATTACTGTGTGTCATGTACAGAACCCCCCTCTAACTAAATTTATAATGATAATACTGGCCAGAATTACAAACATAATTTAGATAGCTTATCTGAGGTTCCTGGAGATGTCCTGTACATCTGTTTAATGCTCAAGTTATGCAGGAATGCACATCCAACAATTTCGGCTCCTATTTGAGAGGTTTTAAGATGAGGTGAATCACAAAATTGATGAGGGGAAAATAGGTTACTGGTGCACTTGGGAGTCTGTGGAGACAAAGAACTCTGTCCATGGAAACAAAGAGGGGAATGTATGAGAGTATAGTTATACCAACACTCTTATATGGGTGTGAAGCATGGGTGGTGAATGTTGCAACAAGGAGAAGGCTGGAGGCAGTGGAGATGTCAATTTTGTGTGGTTTGAATATAATGCAGAGAATTCGTAGTTTGGAAATTAGCAGGAGGTGCGGGATTACCCAAACCGTTATGCAGAGGGCTGAGGATGGGTTGTTGAGGTGGTTCAGACATGTGGAGAGGATGGATCAAAATAGAATGTCTTCGAAAATGTATAAATCTGTATTGGAGGGAAGGCAATGTGTGGGTCAGCCTATGAAAGGTTGGAAGGAAGGGGTAAAAGAGGTTTTGTGTGAGGGGGGCTTGGACTTCCAGCAAGCATGCATGAGCATATTAGATTGGAGCGAATGGAGGCAAATGGGTTTTAGGACTTGATGTACTGTTGGAGTGAGAACAAAGAAATATTTATGAAAGGATTCAGGGAAACCAGCAGGCCGGCCTTGAGTCCTGGAGATGGGAAGTACAGTGCCTGCACTCTGAAGGTGTGTTAATGTTGCAGTTTTATAACTGTAATGTAAGCACTATTCTGACAAAACAGTGATGGATGGAATGATGGTGATTTATTTTTTTAGGGGGGGCGGGGGGCCACCCAGCTTTTATTTGTATGAAGTCAGGTTGGAAAGTATGGGTAGCCAGGAAGGGCATCCCTCACCACCCAACCCCACCCACACATAAAATGGGTTCGATTCCTTGACTAGTCACAGTGTTGTTATTGTGATCTTAACTATGGAAAACAAGCACAGGAGGTGGAAATCTTTAGCTCAAGCACCTTCACACTTCTCAGTGCGTCATCAGGAGCTGTGCAAAGTTGCAAGGCAGTATCTGAAGAAGTGAGGGGGAAGATTTCTCAGAGTAGCATAGTGGGGGTTTGTTACCTGCCTCAGCCTCTCTCGGAATGTGAACCAACGGCTTGTTGCCGCACAACCACCATCCCCATCCCCCAATATAGGGTAGGAAGTTATAGGATATAATAGTCAACCCAAAGCTTTTTGTATCTGCTGAGAACAGTTCATGTGACATGAGAAATTACGTTTCTCATTGAATACTCTACAAAGGGATTGCTATTATTCTTTGTAACCTTTTTAATTAATAAAAGAAAGGAAATGAATGTGATCTTTTGTCCGTTTAAATGTCCTAGTCTGGGGTACTAGAATGTTCCCAGGGGTACTTAGAAGTGTCTACCAGTCTTCTCAGTATCTATTAATATTCCTTATTTGGGAATCTTTTTTACTATTACGATAATATTTCTATGATCCAAATTTCTACTTTTAATATCCTTTAACCCCACCACCTCCGTTATCACGTAATCTCGTGTACCTGTCAGTGTATGGTACAGTAACAGCTAAACGCGTTATATAACCATTCACAACTGACGTAGCATGTTAATATATAATAGAAGTATACTGACGAGAGTTTAACCATGAGTAATGTATTAAACGCAACTTCGCCTTTGTGCGTTAATTACATGATAATCGTAATTAAATTTAAATTAAAGTCGTAGTCTGCCACTGTGGTTCTTCACCAGGTCTTTGTTATATATGATACTGTATATATTACGTCTGCCATTTTTCCTTTCTCTTTTGATCTTGTGCTATACAATATCTACCCCCAGAAATCTGAATGTAGCTGTGAGAGATTGTGTCTTTGTGTGCAGCTGTAAGGGATTGTGGTTTCAGGTATGTATCTCCCCACAGTTCTCTGGGTGTCGAGAAGTGAAATTAACTGCCCAGGAGATGAAGGTGATCGGCTGTAACGTGTATAGTCTCCAGGCTTCCGTCATCGTCACAGAGGAGGGAACTGATGTAGAGATGAAACGTGAGGCTTCAGTTTCCATCACTCGCAATGCTGTCTCTTTCAAAACTATCTACGAAGACGAGTACATGAAGCCAAACCTTCCCTACACCCTCAAGGTTAGTGAAATCCTGCATATGTTCAGTGATGAAAAAAGTAAAATTGGTAAACAGTGTAATATAACATCAACATTAGGATGAAGACAAATAATTCACATAATAACTCTCCGTGGAAACATTTTTTCCCCAGAAATAAGAATCTCAAAATATTATGAAACTAAGAGTTGGGACAAACATTACAAATTTTTTTGTACTCTCTTCACATGCAGTTGAAAAGACTATGGTTGAGTCCCAATTGCTCCTTCCACAAATTTCCTGTTATCATCACCAGGAATTTCTAACATTTTGTATATGAACAATCACACACACAAAAATATCATTTAGGAAGATGTTCTTAAATCTGCTAATGTCAGCTCCATGACTGAAGGGTAAATCAAAAGGAGGCTGACGTAATTGGAGTGTCTCATATATGCAGGTTCACTAATGACCGAGAACGATGATTTGTTTAACTAGAAGTATTTAAGTCAGTACGAGATCATAGAGGACAATAAGCAAGTCTCCTGTGAGGAAGAAGACAGGAAAGGGGTGAAACAGCACTTTACAAGTTGGTACCTGCACCGCCAAGTCATAATAATAATAATAATAAACATTCTTTATGTAGGATAGATCTGTGATTAAGGTTTCAAACCGATGGGATGAAACTCATAAATTATAGCATAGAAACCATTTATCAGTTTGCACAAGTTATCCAATTAAACTGGGAAATTGGATCCTACTCAGCCCAAAATCTACCTAAAAATTATTCTGCTTAAGGAACACCAGTTTGCAGCAATTTAGAAAAGTTGTTCTCATCCTAAAGCACAAAACACAATTAATTTAATAAAATTTCACAACATGGAATCGACGTGAACCTTAAATTTAAGCAAAACCCGCCATCTGTGGGTGTGTAGAACCGATACCCCGCCTCTTCACTGCTCGATACAAATTCACTCTCTCCCTGCTCCATGATCATAGTCATACCTCTTCTTAAAGCTATTTATGGAACTTGCTTCCACTACTTCACTCTCCAGATTATTCCAATTCCTCACAACTCTAAAGAAATACTTCCTAGCATCCCTATGACTCATCTGGGTTTACATCTTCCAACTGTGTCCCCTTGTTTCTGTATTTCATCGAGCCTTGTCCACCTTGTCAGTTCCTCTCGGTATTTTATACGATGTTATCATGTCCTCCCTATCCTTCCTATTCTCTAGCGTCATCAGGTTGAGTTCCCTTAACCTCTCCTTCTAAAACATACCCTTCAGTTCGAGGACTAATCGCGTTGCAAATTTTTGCACTTTCTCCAATTTTGTGACGTGTTTGACTATGAGGGTTCCATACTGGTGCTGCATACTCCAGTATAGGCCTTATGTACATGGTGTACAATGTCGTGAATGACTCCTTACTCAAATGTCTATACGCTAATTTCAGGTTTGCCAGTCGCCCATATGCTGCAGCAGTTATCTGACTGATGTGTGCCTCAGGGGACATGTTCGTTATAATGCTTACCTCAAAATTCTTTTCTTTAAGTGACGTTTGTAGCCTTTGATATCCTAACCTGTACGCCGTCTGCGGTCTTCCTATCCTTCCCCAATCTTCATGAGCTTACACTTGCTGGGGTTAAACTCCAGGAGCCATTTGTCGGACCAGACTTGTAGTCTCTCTAGATCCCCTTGTAATGTTAACTGATCCTCGCCCGCATGTATTCTCCCCATCAGTTTCACATCATCAGCGAACAGTGACACTTCTGAACATATTCCTTCCACCATGTCATTCATGTATACAAGAAACAGCACAGTACCTAGGACTGACCCTTGTGGAGCCCTACTCGAAACATGCACCCACTCTGACACTTCAGCATGTACCAACACTCGTTGTTTCCTTCCTGTCAGGTATTTCTTGATCCATTGCAATACTTTCCCTATTATTCCTGCCTGCTTCTCTAATTTTTTGCACCAGTCTCTTGTGTGGTACTGTCTCAAAATTCTTCTTGCAGTCCAAAACGGTGCAATCTACCCACCCCTCTCTCTCTTGTCTTACTTCTGTCACCTTATCGTAGAACTCAAGTAGATTTGTGACACAGGATTTCCCATCTCTGAAACCGTGCTGATTGTCATCTGTAAACCCAATCTTTTCAATGTGATTCATCACTCTTCTCCTGATAATCTTTTCCATGACTTTACATACTGTGCAAGTCAGTGACACTGGTCTGTAGTTTAACGCTGCCTATCTGTCTCCTTTCTTAAAAAAATTGGAACTACATTTGCTGTCTCCCACGCCTCAGGCAATTGCCCAGTTTCGATTGATTTACTGAAGATTGCTGCTAGCAGCACACACAGTTCCTCTGCTCCCTCTCTCAGTATCCATGAAGATATGTTATCCGGGCCCACCACCTTTGAGGTATATAGTTCACCTAGCAGTTTTTTCACATCTACCTTGGTTATGTGTATTGTGTCCAGTACCTGCTGGTGCACCCTACCCCAACGGTTTGCTGGAAGCATTCCTGTCTCTGTTGTGAATAATTCCCTAAATCTTGTGTTAAATTCATCACATACTTCCTGGTCACTCTTTGTGAGCTCACCTCCTCTTACCTTAGCCTGATTACCTGGTCCTTGTCTACTGTTTTTCTCCTCTAGTGACAGGTTCAGGGCCTTCTTAAAGGTTGATCTCAGGTGTGTGTCATATTCGTCGAGTGTTGGGTTGTCAAAAGAGGGTGCACACTTCAGGACGTAAGTGAGTCTTCGCACAGTAAGACACCTTGTGAGGAGATACAGAACATCATGGGCATCAAGATCGCTTATTCTCTCCTCCATTTACATCAGGTCATTCAATTTTTCCTTGAGGACAGTGTCGATGACCTGGTGACTCAGCGGTGTTCTCAAGAGGGTACTGTTGGATGGAGTGGTAGTAGAGACTTCCGGTAGGATTCTTCGCACGGCATTGATTATTTTCTGGTTTGCTGTGATGATTTCACATTTTGAGGGATTGAGGATGAGTCCCAAGTCTTCTCCCTGTGTTTTCACCAGTTGTAGGTCCTCTAACAGGGACTCGTCAGGTACTAGATGTTTAGCTCGCTGCATAGGCTGAAAGTTAGCTCTCTTACTGCCAAGCAGAAGAGAAATGGAGCAAGTGGGTCACCTTGTTGAACACCCACTGATAAAAGAATTTCGTGTTCTCCAAACAAAAGAATTGAGGGTTTGCTGTAGCAAACCTATATATATATATATATATATATATATATATATATATATATATATATATATATATATATATATATATATATATATATATATATATATATATATATATATATACACACACAAACGCACACACCCCACTGGGTTTTCTTCTATTTTAATGCGTGTTCTTGTCCTTGTTTATTTCCTCTTATCTCCACTGGGAAGTGAAACAGAATTTTTCCTCCATAAGCCATGCGTGTGGTAGGAGGCGACTAACATCCAGGGGTAAGGGGCTAGTAACCCCTTCTCCAGTATATATTACTAAATTTAGAAAGAGAAACTTTAGTTTTTCTTTGTAGTTCACCCTTCCTCAGTGATATATTTAAAAAAAAAAAACAGCCGCAGTACATTCAGCAATGCCCCGGTAGTCGTAAATTAGTCAGTGTTTATATTACGCTAGGCTACGCAACTCTTATGAAGGTTTTAAAATTATATCTCACTCTATTCCTAATTAATTACATACCAATTTTTATTATATTATTGACTGAATATAGATGCACATGAAATCTTTTAAAAACACCCGTAAATACACTTAGCATTGCCCATGCTATATTTAGTTAGGCTATAGACTTACTAAATATTCTGCCAGGGCTACCCTTACTTATTCTACCTGGCACTCAAAAGTAGGGGGGCAGTGATCCTATACATCCAGCTGGGCGACACACACACACACACACACACACACACACACACACACACACACACTGACTGTGCCATAAGGAATAGAATGTGGGATATAGGTGTGTTCACGCATAAGAGTGCATATAATCACTTAAGCCCCGAGAAAAGGAAATATAAGTGATCACAGAAAAGAAAACAAAGGAAATATTGGCTGAGTGTTTAGTAGGGGCCGTTGGAAGGGTGAACGGTAGTGTCAGGCCTAAATAGTGTTGCCATAATAACGCAGTGGGGTATTTTGAAGAATAAGTGCGACTCAAGACCAGGGCGATAAGAGATATGTATAGATGTGTCAGTAAATACAGTGAGTGAGTGAAAAAATTAGAAGAGCTAGAGACTATAGTGCATACAGGAAGTTAGTGGAAAAATTACCGAGAAGCATCAAACATCAACTTCTGGGACAGGACAGACCCTCAACGTTACTCCACTGCCAGCCGCAAGTAATATTCACCTAGTTTGAGTTGCATGGGGTCAATAGTACCTGTCTCTAGCTGGAATTGGGGGTCACTCTCCTCGAGCTATCAGAATTAGAATAAGCAGCATTTACTGGCATTTAATAGAATTTAGAGGTAGCGGCATATAGGCGAAGCCTAGTGTATTTATTTTTTAACGTAATTTTAAACACATAAGACTACAGTGGGAACCAAGAGATCGGGTACATATGCAATACATATGTAGTACATACGTGGGAAATAAGGACTGTTTACATAAACATATGCACACACACTTGATGAGAACAGCTCTGCTGTTAGGTACTTGAATAGCTGTAGCACACACACACACACACACACACACACACACACACAGACACACACACACACACACACACACACACACACACACACACACACACACACACACACACACACACACACACACGCACACACACACACATGCACACACACACACACACAGGAGCTCAGAGCTCGGACTCGACCCCCACAACCTCAACTAGGTGAGTACAGACACACATGCACACATATACAGGATTTCACACCTCCCTGTGAAGTGACCTCTAACCCTTTCCCCCCCATCTCTCTCCCTCTCTCTCCTCTCTCTTCTCTCCTCTCTCTCTTCTCTCTCTCTCTCTCTCTCTCTCTCTCTCTCTCTCTCTCTCTCTCTCTCTCTCTCTCTCTCTCTCTCTCTCTCTCTCTCTCTCTCTCTCTCTCTCTCTCTCTCTCTCTCTCTCTCTCTCTCTCTCCTCTCTCTCTCTCTCTCTCTCCCTTTCTCTCATCCTCTCTCTCTTTCCCTCTCTCTCTTCCTCTCTCTCTTCTCTCTCTCTCTTCCTCTCTCTCTCTCTTCCTCTCTCTCTCCCTCTCCCTCTCTCTCTTCCTCTCTTACTCTCTCTCTTCCTCCTCTCTCTCTCTCTCTCTCTCTCTCTCTCTCTCTCTCTCTCTCTCTCTCTCTCTCTCTCTCTCTCTCTCTCTCTCTCTCTCTTCCCTTGTCACTCTCCCCCTCTCTGTTACCTTTTCTCTCTCTCTCACTTTTTCCCCCTTTTTCCCTTCTTTTCCCCTCCTTCTACCCTCCCCTTCTCTCTCCTTCTCCCTCTCTCTCACTCTCTCCCCCTTTTTCTTTTTCTCTTTCTCTCTCTCTTTCACTAAAAAAATAAAATGGTTGGGACTCGCAGGAATCAGGGATCAGATGACAATGGTACTGGTAGGAAGGAATGGATGGAGGAGCAGTGGAAAAGGATAGAGCAAGAATGGGAGAGAAAATTAGGAGAACTTTCTGAAAAAATGGAGAAAGAGCTCTCTGTGAAATGGGAAAAGAGGTTGGAGAAGGAGATGAAGAATTGGGAGGCACAAGTCGAAACTGCAGTAGCCAGGGTAAAGGTCCTAGAATTTGAGGTAAACAGGCTGAAGCAAGTCTCAGGGGTAGTGACCAGAGAGGACACACCATACGAAGCTGAGAGGCTGAACAGGAAGGAAGGAGATATGAATAATGCTAAGGTCATATCAGCCTGCAAAGAAGGGCCAGGGAGTGGAAGGGAAGAGCAGATGGGTGCAGATGGAGAGGGAGATAGGTCGAATGCTGAGGCACAACCATGCTACCAAGAGCCACTGGAAAAATCAAGGGAGAAAATGACCACATACAGACAGGAACCAGAGTCACAGAGGGAGAGGCAATGGGAGGAGGAAAGGGCAAAATCAGTGATTATCCATGGGCTTTGGGAGAGAGAGGAAAGGACACACACTGAAAGACGGCAGGAAGAAAGAAAGGAGATTGAGAAAATCATCACGGAAATAGGGGGAGAAGACATGGATGAGATTGTAAATTTTCAGAGAATAGGGGGGTACTTGAAGGGGAGAAACCGACCAATCAAGCTGATTCTCAGGACAAAAACAGTGCAGAACAGGATCCTCCAAGAGAAACCACGGTTGAAAAGCTTGGAAGAGTACAAGAAGGTGTTCCTAGAAAGAGACAGAACTCAAATAGAGAGACAGCAGCTGAGGGAGAGGACAAAAAAGCGAAAGGAGCAAGGAAAGGAGACAAGGATGGAACCAGCAGAGGTCAGTCAGAGCAGAACAGAGCAGCAAGGGCAAGCACACACACAACTATCCTCAGAACCCCACAACCTATCACACCATCCCAACGCACAATACAATCCATACACACAGCTTCCACCCAACCCACAACCATAGAATCCCACAGTATGCTACCAGGTCTCCCACCCCCACAGGCCCCCCAAACCACAGTGTTGGAAAGGAAACTGAAGGTATGGTACACAAATGCTGATGGAATAACAAACAAGTGGGAGGAGCGGCACGAAAAAGTCAAAGAGGCATCACCAGACATCATAGCGATCACAGAAACCAAGCTTACAGGTATGATAACAGATGCCATCTTCCCAGCGGGATACCAGATCCTGAGAAAAGACAGAAGGGACAGGGGGGGGTGGAGGAGTGGCAATGCTGATCAAACACCGATGGAATTTTGATGAGCTGGAGAGAGGAGACAGCGGAGAAGAAAGTGATTACATAGCGGGAATGCTTCACTCTGGAGGTCCCAAGGTGATAATTGCAGTGATGTATAACCCACCACAGAACAGCAGGAGGCCAAGGCAAGAGTATGACGAGAGCAATAGAGCGATGGTTGACACACTGGCTACAGTGCCCAGAAGAGCTCATGCATGCAGGGCAAAGCTCCTGATCATGGGCGACTTTAACCACAAGGAGATCGAATGGGAGAACTTGGAGCCACATGGGGGCCAAGATACATGGAGGGCTAAGAAGATGAAGGTGGTACTGGAAAACTTCACGTACCAACACGTAAGGGACACTACAAGAGAGAGAGGAGAGGATGAACCAGCAAGACTGGACTTAGTATTCACCTTGAGTAGTGCAGATATTGAGAACATCACATATGAAAGACCCCTTGGGGCCAGCGATCATGTGGTTTTGAGCTTCGAATACACAGTAGAGCTACAAGTGGAGGGGGAAGCAGGAAGGCCAGGACAAATGAAACCAAACTACAGGAAAGGGGACTACACAGGAATGAGGAACTTCCTGAATGAGGTTCAGTGGGACAGAGAACTGGCAGGCAAGCCAGTTAATGAGATGATGGAATATGTAGCAACAATGTACAAGGAGGCTGAGGAGAGGTTTGTACCCAAGGGTAACAGGAATAATGAAAAAGCCAGGATGAGCCCATGGTTCACCCAAAGATGCAAGGAGGCAAAAACCAAGTGTGCTAGGGAATGGAAGAAAGAATAAGGAGAGCAGTCGTAGAGCCAGAAACGAATATGCACAGATAAGAAGGGAGGACCAACGTCAATATGAAAACGACATAGCAGCAAAAGCCAAATCTGACCCGAAGCTGTTATACAGCCACATCAGGAAGAAAACAACCGTCAAGGACCAGGTAATCAAGCTAAGGAAGGAAGGAGGAGAGACAAGAAATGACCGTGAAGTATGTGAGGAACTCAACAAGAGATTCAAAGAAGTGTTCACAGACGAGACAGAAGGAGCTCCAGAAAGACGGAGAGGTGGGGTACACCACCATGTGCTGGACACAGTACACACAACCGAGGAAGTGAAGAGGCTTCTGAGTGAGCTAGATACCTCAAAGGCAATGGGGCCAGATAACATCTCTCCCTGGGTGCTGATAGAGGGAGCAGAGGCGCTATGTGTACCCCTAACAATAACATTCAATACATCTATCGAAACAGGGAGAATGCCTGAGGCATGGAAGACAGCAAATGTAGTCCCAATCTTTAAAAAAGGAGACAGACATGAAGCAATAAACTACAGACCAGTGTCACTGACATGTATAGCATGCAAAATCATGGAAAAGATTGTCATGAGATGAATGGTGGAACATCTAGAAAGGAATGATCTCATCACCAGCAACCAACATGGTTTCAGGGACGGGAAATCCTTTGTCACAAATCTACTGGAGTTCTATGACACGGCGACAGCAGTAAGACAAGAGAGAGAGAGGTGGGTAGATTGCATTTTCTTGGACTGCAAGAAGGCGTTTGACACAGTACCACACAAGAGATTAGTGCAAAAACTGGAGGACCAAGCAGGGATAACAGGGAAGGCACTGCAATGGATCAGGGAATACTTGTCAGGAAGACAGTAGCGAGTAATGGTACGTGGCGAGGTGTCAGAGTGGGCACCTGTGACCAGCGGGGTCCCACAGGGGTCAGTCCTAGGACCAGTGCTGTTTCTGGTATTTGTGAACGACATGACGGAAGGAATAAACTCCGAGGTGTCCCTGTTTGCAGATGACGTGAAGTTGATGAGAAGAGTTCATTCGATCGAAGACCAGGCGGAAATACAAAGGGATCTGGACAGGCTGCAGACATGGTCCAGCAACTGGCTCCTGAAGTTCAATCCCACCAAGTGCAATGTCATGAGGACTGGGGAAGGGCAAAGAAGACCGCAGACGGAGTACAGTCTAGGCGGCCAGAGACTACAAACATCACTCAAGGAAAAAGATCTTGGGGTGAGTATAACACCGGGCACATCTCCTGAAGTGCACATCAACCAAATAACTGCTGCAGCATATGGGCGCCTTGCAAACCTCACAACAGCATTCCGACATCTTAATAAGGAATTGTTCAGGACCCTGTACACCGTGTACGTTAGGACCATATTGGAGTATGCGGCACCAGTTTGGAACGCACACCTAGCCAAACATGTAAAGAAACTAGAGAAAGTGCAAAGGTTTGCAACAAGACTAGTCCCAGAGTTAAGAGGTATGTCCTATGAGGAGAGGTTAAGGGAAATCAACCTGACGACACTGGAGGACAGGAGAGATAGGGGGGACATGATAACGACTTACAAAATACTGAGAGGAATTGACAAGGTGGACAAAGACAGGATGTTCCAGAGACTGGATACAGCAACACGGGGACACAGTTGGAAGCTAAAGACAGATGAATCAAAGGGATGTTAGGAAGTATTTCTTCAGCCACAGAGTAGTCAGGAAGTGGAATAGTTTGGGAAGCGATGTAGTGGAGGCAGGATCCATACATAGCTTTAAGCAGAGGTACGATAAAGCTCATGGTTCAGGGAGAGTGACCTAGTAGCGATCAGTGAAGAGGCGGGGCCTGGAGCTTGGACTCGACCCCTGCAACCTCAACTAGGTGAGTACAACTAGGTGAGTACACACACACACACACACACACACACACACACACACACACACACACACACACACACACACACACAGACACACACACACATACACACACACACACACACACACACACACACACACACACACACACACACACACACACACACACACACTCACACACACATACACACACATACACACACACACACACACACATACACACACACACACATACACACACACACACACACACACACACACACACACACACACACACACATACATACTGGAGTATGCAGCACCTGTTTGGAACCCGCACTTGATCAAGCACGTCAAGAAATTAGAGAAAGTGCAAAGGTTTGCGACAAGGTTAGTTCCAGAGCTATGGGGAATGTCCTATGAAGAAAGGAAAATCGGCCTGACGGCACTGGAGGACAGGAGGGTCAGGGGAGACATGATAACGACATATAAAATACTGCACGGAATAGACAATGTGGACACAGACAGGATGTTCCAGGGAGGGGACACAGAAACAAGAGGTCACAATTGGAAGTTGAAGACTCAGATGAGTCAAAGGGATGTCAGGAACTATTTCTTCAGTCATAGAGTTGTCAGGCAGTGGAATAGCCTAGAAAGTGACGTAGTGGAGGCGAGAACCATATATAGTTTTAAGACGAGGTTTGATAAAGCTCATGGAGCAAGGAGAGAGAGGACCCAGTAGCAACCGGTGAAGAGGCGGCGCCAGGAGGCACCTGTTGCCACACAGATTAAAATATACAAAGATCAAAGCGAGTGTGGAAGCGGGTGTTCAAGAATTATGAAAGATTGGTTAGCAAGTGAAATGTGTGGCAGCATACAGTGAGAGTGAAAAGGTTAATAGGCAAAGGGAGAAAAAAAAATAAAATATATAACTAGGGAAGGAGGCATTAGTAGGCTTGCCAAAGCAGTGGCATCACAACAGGTTGTGTGCCATTATAAATATAAAGTGTAGCCCCCCGAATGTGAAGTGTATTCTATGATAAGTGAAAAGTGAAATCACTTGAAGAGCACGGGATGTATGAGCATATATGGTTATAAATATCTCGGGTGAAGGATTTTCAAAATAGTGATACAAGGCCTATGTACGACGACTACGTCATCAGCATCCGGCAACTTGTCATCGCCCCACTGCCAGCGCAAGTACTTCTCACCTATTGTGGTTGCATGTTGTCAGATTCTGGTCTCTGCATCACTGTTAGGTACTGGTCACTTACTCCTGCAAACTATTACCAGAATTAAAGTAGAAATTAGAGAGTGTGAGGAGAGTGAACCTGCCTAGCGAGGGTTAACGTTAGACACACACACACACATGCACACACACACACAAGGGTAGACACTTGTAGAAGTTGAGAGAAGCTAAGTTTTAGAACCTAGTATTACTTTCCATATTTTATAAGTAGAATTGATCAGTGTTAGAATTACTATTGGTAAGTTTTAGAATTACTGGTATTACTACTGGTATTTATTAGCAATATGAATACTTAGAAGGGGGCACACACACACACATACACACACACATATCAAAAACCTCACCCCAACAGCTGTCCCTTATGGGCATTCTGACCCCACCCCCATCATCACAAACCCCACCTGCACCACAGCCCCATATAGGCCCCCACCAAGGCTCTCGCTCCCCCAACCCCAATATTCTTGCATGACCACAATGATAGAAAAGAAACTGAAAGTTTGGTACACAAACGCGGATGGAATAACGAATAAACATGAGGAGTGGAACGAGAGAATCAGTGAAAAATCCCCAGACATCATAGCAGTCACAGAAACAAAACTCGCTGAGACAATAACAGACACAATCTTCCCAACGGGATATCAGATCCTGAGGAAAGATAGAAGGAGTAGAGGGGGAGGAGGGGTTGCACTGCTCATAAAACACCGATGGGGATTTGAGGAAATGGAAGGCATGGACATGATTGGAGAAAGAGACTACATTGTAAGTACAATTCAGTCCGGAGAACATAAAGTAGTCATTGGAGTGATGTATAACCCACCACAGAACTGCATGAGGCCAAGAGAGGAGTACGAAGAAAACAACAGGGTGATGGTGGACACACTGTCTGAGGTGGCAAGAAGAGTTCACTCGAGCAGAGCAAAGTTACTGATAATGGGCGATTTCAACCACAGGGAGATCGACTGGGAAAACCTGGAGCCACATGGGGGTCCCGAAACATGGAGAGCCAAGATGATGGATGTGGTACTTGAAAATCTCATGCATCAACATGTCAGGGACACAACCAGAGAGAGAGGGGAGGATGAGCCAGCAAGACTGGATCTTGTGTTTACCCTGAGCAGTTCAGACATTGAGGACATCACTTACGAGAGGCCCCTTGGAGCTAGCGATCACGTGGTTCTGAGTTTTGATTATATAGTAGAGTTACAAGTGGAGAAGGTAACAGGAACTGAAGGGAACAGGCCAAACTATAAAAGGGGGGACTACACAGGTATGAGAAACTACCTGCAGGAGGTTCAGTGGGACAGAGAAATGGTAGGAAAATCAGTACACGAGATGATGGAATATGTGGCAACAAAGTGCAAGGAGGCAGAGGAAAGTTTTGTTCCCAAGGGAAACAGAAATAATAGGAAGACCAAAACGAGTCCTTGGTTTACCCGAAGGTGTAGGGAGGCAAAAACTAAATGCAACAGAGAATGGAAAAGGTACAGGAGGCATTGGACCCAGGAAAACAAGGAGATTAGTAGAAGAGCCAGAAACGAGTATGCACAGATAAGGAGGGAGGCCCAGCGACAGTATGAAAACGACATAGCATCGAAAGTCAAATCTGTCCCGAAACTGCTGTATAGCCACATTAGGAGGAAGACAACAGTCAAGGACCAAGTGATAAGGCTGAGGAAAGAAGGTGGAGAACTCACAAGAAACGATCAAGAGGTATGTGAGGAGCTCAACACGAGATTTAAGGAAGTATTTACAGTAGAGACAGGAAGGATTCTGGGGAGACAGACCAGATGGGGACACCAGCAAGGAATACACCAACAAGTGTTGGACGACATACATACAGATGAGGAGGAGGTGAAGAAACTGCTATGGAACATGGATACCTCAAAGGCAATGGGACCGGACAACATCTCCCCGTGGGTCCATAGAGAGGGAGCAGATATGTTGTGCGTGCCACTTACCACAATCTTCAACACGTCCCTGGAAACTGGGCAACTACCTGAGGTATGTAAGACGGCAAATGTAGTTCCCATTTTTAAAAAAGGAGACAGAAAAGAGGCACTAAACTATAGACCTGTGTCATTGACGTGTATAGTATGCAAAATTATGGAGAAGATTATCAGGAGGAGAGTGGTGGAGCACCTGGAACGGAACAAGAGTATAAATGCCAACCAGCACGGATTCACGGAAGGCAAATCCTGTGTCACAAACCTTCTGGAGTTTTATGATAAAATAACAGAAGTAAGACACGAGAGAGAGGGGTGGGTTGATTGCATCTTCTTGGACTGCAAGAAGGCCTTTGACACAGTTCCTCACAAGAGATTAGTGCAGAAGCTAGAGCATCAGGCGCATATAACAGGAAGGGCACTGCAATGGATCAGAGAATACCTGACAGGGAGGCAACAACGAGTCATGGTACGTAATGATGTATCACAGTGGGCACCTGTGACGAGCGGGGTCCCACAGGGGTCGGTCCTAGGACCAGTACTATTTTTGGTATATGTGAACGACATGATGGAAGGGTTAGACTCAGAAGTGTCCCTGTTTGCAGATGATGTGAAGTTAATGAGGAGAATTAAATCTGATGAGGACCAGGCAGGACTTCAAAGAGACCTGGACAGACTGGACACCTGGTCCAGCAAATGGCTTCTCGAATTTAATCCTGCCAAATGCAAAGTCATGAAGATAGGGGAAGGGCACAGAAGACCACAGACAGAGTATAGGCTAGGTGGCCAAAGACTGCAAACCTCACTCAAGGAGAAAGATCTTAGGGTGAGTATAACACCGAGCGTGTCTCCGGAAGCACACATCAATCAGATAAGTGCTGCAGCGTATGGGCGCCTGGCAAACCTGAGAACAGCATTCCGATACCTTAGTAAGGAATCGTTCAAGACACTGTACACCGTGTATGTCAGGCCCATACTGGAGTATGCAGCACCTGTTTGGAACCCGCACTTGATAAAGCACGTCAAGAAACTAGAGAAAGTACAAAGGTTTGCCACAAGGTTAGTTCCAGAGCTAAGGGGAATGTCCTATGAAGAAAGATTAAGGGAAATCGGCCTGACGACACTGGAGGACAGGAGGGTCAGGGGAGACATGATAACGACATATAAAATACTGCGTGGAATAGACAAGGTGGACAAAGACAGGATGTTCCAGGGAGGGGACACAGAAACAAGGGGCCACAATTGGAAGTTGAAGACACAAATGAGTCAGATATTAGGAAGTATTTCTTCAGTCATAGAGTTGTAAGGCAGTGGAACAGCCTAGAAAATGACGTAGTGGAGGCAGGAACCATACACAGTTTGAAGACGAGGTTTGATAAAGCTCATGGAGCGGGGAGAGAGAGGGCCCAGAAGCAACCGGTGAAGAGGCGGGGCCAGGAGCTAAGACTCGACCCCTGCAACCACAAATAGGTGAGTACAAATAGGTGAGTACATACACGAGAGTGGAGTAACAGTTACCCCTCAACCACAGGGCTCTGGTGGCCTGGTGGTTAACGCTCTCGCTTCACACGGCGAGGGCCTGGGTTCGATTCCCAGCCAGAGTAGAAACATTGGACGTGTGTCTTTCCACCTGTTGTCTATGTTCCCCATCAGTAAAATGGGTACCTGGGTGTTAGTCGACTGGTGTGGGTCGCATCCTGGGACACTGATCTAATTTGCCCGAAATGCGGAGCATAACAAGGGACTTTCTATATAGTAGTATGTCATTGATATCAGCTAGGACTGTATACCCTGTACATGTACTTGTAGTAAAATAAAGATATTATTATTATTACATACCAACTACATCCCCTACCCACCACTGGACATCGGGGTCTCTCTCTCTCATACATAAGCTCCTTTCTGTGAAAAAAAAGGGGTAACCCAGGAGGGCGGAGACCCAGGGGTCTGGAGGTCGAACCCAGGAAGGAGGAACCTGGGAGGGAAGATTGGGAGGTAGAGCTCACAAAAATGGAGGAAGAGTGGGGAAGGAAGCTAGCTGAGCTCGGGAGGGTAATGGAGGAGAGGATAGCTGAAGAGAGCAGGAAGTGGGGACTACAAGTCTTAGCAGCAGAAGATAAGATAAAGTGCTTAGAAGAGGAGCTAAAAAAGCCTGAAACAGAATAGAGAGACAAATAACAGCACAGGAATGACATCAGGGACTTCTATACCAGTCACAGACAAAGCGGCTATAGGGATTCAGGAAAAAAATGAATACAGGAAGACCAATTGTGAAGCCTGCAGTCAATGCAGGAGACAAGACTCATGCAGAGACTCTAACAGTCAACTACAGTGGCAGGGAACAGCTGAGCAGGGAAGACAGACCACTGAGCATAGGGGCTGCAGCAAGAGCAGGGGTTGAAGGCAGGAACGTCTCGATGGAAGGAGATAAAACACCTCAGAGGATGCAAAAAGAGACGCAGTGGGAGGAGGAGAGGGAGAGGTCAATGTTTGTCTACAGGTGTTGAGAAATGGGATTACCAGTTAAGCTTAAACATTTTGTATAGGGAAAACTTAACTTAGAAAGACAGCTCATCGCCTGCACAGCCGCCCCTGCAAACGAGGTCTTGAGAAGCTGTCGAAGTCATCTCTCAACGGGCTGTAAAGAGTTATAATTTGTAAGATTATAAATTACCCCTAGGGGTGTTATGTCAGCATATTTCATTCACTGATTGCTGACAAACTTAGGTGTGTGGACTCAAAGGTCCGCATATCACCGGGGTTTATGATAAGTGACTAACTCACGATTTTATACTCAACTGCGCAGTCAATAGTAGCACATCACGAGTTAGAACACTTACCTGGGTATACGTACCTGACCCGTAATTACGCCCGGATATCCGTTGAGTTGATTGAAGAATAGTGTTATTTGAAGAATGTCGCACTACACTCTGTTGGATCGCAACACTCGTTGTTACACTGTTCATCAATAATTGTTCACACAATATCACTAAGAAGTTGATCACACTTCTCTGTAAGTGTTTATCGTGTTTTGTGAGACACTTTGTTCACACTAACACACAGATCGTTCTTTGTTGGTTATCCTGGCGTCAGTGTCACTCTCAGTAGAGTCAAAGGTAATCTGAAGACGCCACAGCACCCCACGCCGTTACTCCCCTAGTAGAAAGAAAAAGCTGACCTAGTACTTTTGCTTCCTTGCCACTTCCTCAATGAAGCAAGGCAGAATGTTTGATTCTTGCTGTCTTAAGCATAGACAACAGTGTACACTATCTTTACCATGGTAATAAAGTGGGCGCAGGATTTTCCTTAATTGTCCTGCTAAGGTAAGAGATGAACTGTCTTTTATTAAGCTACACTTTGCAACACAGGACCACACGGAGCGTCCAGCCATGTCACATACTGGTACTGCATCTGGGGTCAATTACTCGCTGTAGCAGGGCTGAAAGGGGCTGAAAGGGGCTGAAGGGGGCTGATACCCCCCTCCTGGAGAAAATTTCTCCACAACAGGCTCCAAGAAGTTGAAGGGAAAACCTATGATGAAAGAATCCAGAGGGAGAAGAAAGCGATCGAAGGTATCTTGAAAGCAATAGGAGAGGGAGCCATGACCCAGGTGGCAAATTTTCAGAGAATTGGGTGGTTTGCACGCAGAAGGAGACGGCCTGTCAAAGTAGTCTTCAAGGCAGAATCAGCTTGAACCAGGGTCCTGCAGGAGAAAGCACGACTGAGGGACAATTCAGAGTACCGGAGCGTGTACCTCGATCACAAAAGAACACAGAAGGAAAGGACGAGACTGAGAGAGAGGGTACAAAAACGAAAGGAGGAACGGGAGCCATCGATGACGACGAGCAGAACCCAGACTCAGGTGGAAGGACAAATACACCCTACAGAGACACCCACAGAAGGACTCCAACCACAACAGCCCCGAAGCAACAGAACAACCTCAACCAAAACCCACACACTGTTCCCTCTGCCCCCGCCCCCACCACAAACCCCACTTCTACAGCAGCCCCTTTTGGGCACTCTGCCCCCACCCTATACCACAAACCCAACCCACACTGTGAAAACCCCAATGCAGCTGAACAATCTTAACCAACATCCACTCACTGTTCCCTCTGCCCCCACCCACAACATCACAAATCCCACTGCCAGAGCAGCTCCCTACAGGCACTCTGCCCTCGCCCCCCACCACAAATCCCACACACGCCACAAACCCCCATAACCCCCCAGGGCTCCAACACCCCAACCCCAACATTCTCGCAGGTTCATCATAATAGACAAGAAGCTGAAGGTGTGGTACACAAATGAAGATGGAATAGCAAATATATACGAGGAATAGCACGAAAGAATCAACAAGAAGTCCCCAGACATCATAGCAGTCACAGAAACGAAACTCACTCAGATAATAACAGACGCAGTCCTCCCACCGGGATATCAGATCCTGAGGAAAGACAGAAGGAGCAGAGGGGGAGGAGGGGTTGCACTGCTCATAAAAAACCGATGGAGTGCTGAGGAAATGGAGGGCATGGGCGAGATTGGAGAAAGGGAGTACATAGCAGGCACAATTCAATCTGGGGAACATAAGGTAGTCATTGCTGTGATGTATAACCCACCACAGAACTGCAGAAGGCCAAGAGAGGAATATGATGAGAACAACAGAGCAATGGTGGACACACTGGCTGAGGTGGCATGAAGAGCTCAAACGTGCAGAGCAAAGTTTCTGGTTATGGGTGATTTCAACCACAGGGAGAGCGATTGGCAAAATCTAGAGCCTCATGGAAGCCCTGAAACATGGACAGCCAAGATGTTGGATGTGGTACTGGAAAACCTCATGCATCAATACATCAGGGATACTACCAGAAAGCGAGGGGAGGATGAACCAGCGAGACTGGACCTTGTGTTCACCCTGAGTAACTCAGACATCGATGACATCACATATGAAAAACCCCTCGGAGCTAGTGACCACATAGTCCTGAGTTTTGATTACATAGTAGAGGTACAGGTGGAGAGGGTAACAAGAGTCGAAAGGGCAAACCCAAACTATAAAAGGGGGACTACACAGGTATGAGGAACTTCCTGCGGGAGGTGCAGTGGGACAGAGAAATGGTAGGAAAGACAGTAAATGAAATGATGGAGTATGTAACAACAAAATGCAATGAGGCAGAGGAAAGGTTTGTTCCCAAGGGCAACAGAAACAATGGAAAGACCAAAGCAAGTCCTTGGTTTACCCAAAGGTGCAGGGAGGCAAAAACTAAGTGCATTACAGAATGGAAGAGGTATAGAAGACAAAGGACCCTGGAAAACAAAGAAACAGTCAAAAAGCCAGAAACGAATATGCAGAGATAAGGAGGGAGGCCCAGCGACAGAACGAAAATGACATAGCATCTAAAGCCAAGTCTGACCCGAAACTGCTGTTTAGCCACATTAGGAGAAAGACGACAGTCAATGACCAGGTAATCAGGATGAGGATAGAAGGTGGGGAACTCACAAGAAACGATCAAGAGTTATGCGAGGAGCTTAACAGGAGATTTAAGGAAATATTCACAGTGGAGACAGGAAGGACTCTAGGAAGACAGGACAGAGGGGGACACCAACAGGGAATAGACCAACAGGTGCTGGACGATATGCACACAACTGAGGAGGAGGCGAAGAAGCTGCTAAGTGACCTTGATACCTCAAAGGCAATGGGACTGGACATCTCCCCGTGGGTCCTCAGGGAGGGAGCAGATATACTGTGTGAGCTATTAACAACAATCTTCAACACATCCCTTGAAACTGGGCAACTGTCTGAGGTATGGAAAACCGCAAATGTAGCTCCCATTTTTAAAAAAGGAGACAGAAAAGAGGCACTAAATTACAGACCAGTGTCACTGACCTGTATAGGATGCAAAGTCAAGGAGAAGATTATCAGGAAGAGAGTGGTGTAGCAACTGGAACGATTATAAACGATAACCAGCATGGATTCATGGAAGGCAAATCCTGTTGTGTCACAAACCTTCAGGAGTTTTATGACAAAGTTACAGAAGTGCGACACGAGAGAGAGGGGTGGGTTGATTGTATTTTCTTGGACTGCAAGAAGGCCTTCGACACAGTTCCTCACAAGAGACTATTACAGAAACTAGAGGATAAGGCACGTATAACAGGAAGGGCACTGCAATGGATCAGAGAATACCTGACAGGGAGGCAACAACGAGTCATGGTATGGGATGTGGTATCAGTGGGCACCTGTGACGAGTGTGGTCCCACAGGGGTCGGTCCTAGGACCAGTGCTATTTCTGGTATATGTGAATAACATGATGGAAGGGATAGACTCAGAAGTGTCCCTGTCCACAGATGATGTGAAGTTAATAATGAGGAGAATTAAATCAGATGAGGACCAGGCAGGACTTCAAAGAGACCTGCACAGGCAGGACACGTGGTTCAGCAACTGGCTTCTTGAATTCAACCCTGTCAAATGCAAAGTCAGGAAGATAGGAGAAAAGAAGACTGCAGACTGAGTATAGACTAGGTGGCCAAGAATTGCAAACCTCGCTCAAGGAGAAAGATCTTGGGGTGACCAGAACACTGAGCATGTCTCCGGAGGCACACATCAATCAGATAACTGCTGCAGCATACGGGCGCCTGGCAAACCTTAGAATAGCGTTCCGATACCTTAGTAAGGAATTGTTCAAGACACAGTACACTGAGTACATCAGGCTCATACTGGAGTATGCAGCACCAGTTTGGAACCCACACCTGGTCAAACACGTCAGGAAATTAGAGAAAGTGCAAAGGTTTGCAACAAGGCTAGTTCCGGAGCTCAGGGGTATGTCTTAGGAAGAAAGGTTGAGGGAAATTGGACTGACAACATTGGAGGACCGGCGGGTCAGGGAAGACATGAAAACGACATACAAAATACTGCGTGGAATAGATAAGGTAGACAGAGACAGGTTGTTCTAGAAAGGGGACACAGAAACAAAGGGTCACATCCCTCAGACGAGTCAGAGGGATGTTAGGAAGTATTTCTTCAGTCATAGAGTCGTCAGGAAGTGGAATAGCCTAACAAGTGATGTAGTGGAGGCAGGAACCATACATAGCTTTAAGACAAGGTATGGCAAAGCTCTGGAAGTAGAGAGAGAGAGGACCTAGTAGCGATCAGTGAAGAGGCGGGGTCAGGAACTGAGTCTCGACCCATGCAACCAAAAATAGGTGAGTACACACAAGTAGGGCACTGCAGTGGATCAGAGAATACCTGACAGGGAGGCAACAACGAGTCATGGTACATGATGAAGTATCACAATGGGCACCTGTGACGAGTGGGGTCCCACAGGGGTCGGTCCTAGGTCCAGTGCTATTTTTGGTGTATGTGAATGACATGATGGAAGGGATAGACTCAGAAGTGTCCCTGTTCGCAGATAATGAAGAGAATTAAATCAGATGAGGATCAGGCAGGATTTCAAAGGGACCTGGACAGGCTGGACAGCTGGTTAAACCACTGACATCTCGAATTTAACCCCCTGCCAAATGCAAAGTCATGAAGATCGGAGAAGGGCAAAGAAGACCGCAGGCTAGGTGGCCAAAGACTGCAAACCATGCTCAAGGAGAAAGATCTTGGAGTGAGTATAACACCGAGCACATCTCCGGAAGCACATATCAACCAGATAACTACTGCAGCATATAGGCGCTTGCCAAACCTGAGAATAGCGTTCCGATGCCTTAGTAAGAAATCGTTCAAGACACTGTACACCGTATCACCGTTATCATGTCTTCCCTGATCCTCCTGTCCTCCAATGTCGTCAGTCCGATTTCTCTCAACCTTTCTTCGTAGAACATACCCCTGAGCTCCGGAACTAGCCTTGTTGCAAACCTTTGCACTTTCTCTAATTTCTTGACGTGTTTGAGCCAGTGTGGGTTCCAGATTGGTGCTGCATACTTCAATATGCTCCTGATTCCTTACTAAGGTATCGGAATGCTATTCTCAGGTTTGCCAGGCGTCCATATGCTGCAGCATGCTCGGTGATATAGTCACCCCAAGATCTTTCTCCTTGAGCGAGGTTTGCAGTCCTTGGCCACCTAGCCTATACTCTGTCTGCGGTCTTCTTTGCCCTTCCCCAATCTTCATGACTTTCCATTTGGCCGGGTTGAATTTAAGAAGCCAGTTGCTGGACCAGGTGTCCAGCCTGATCCTCATCTGATTTAATTCTCCTCATTAACTTCACATCATCAGCGAACAGGGGCACTTCTGAGTCTATCCCTTTCATCATCTCATTCACATATACCAGAAATAGCACTGGCCCTAGGACAGACCCCTGTGGGACCCCGCTCGTCACAGGTGCCCACTGTGATACCTCATCCCAAACCATAACTCGTTGCTGCCTCCCTGTCAGGTATTCTCTGATCCATTGCACTGGCTTTCCTGTTATACACACCTGATCCTCTAGTTTCTGCGCTAGTCTCCTGTGAGGAACTGTGTCGAAGGCCTTCTTGCAGTCCAAGAAAATGCAGTCAACCCACCCCTCTCTCTCGTGTCTTACAACTGTAACTTTGTCATAAAACTCCAGAAGGTTTGTGACACAGGATTTGCTTTCCATGAATCCGTGCTGGTTGTCGTTTATAATCTTGTTCCGTTCCAGGTGCTCCACCACTCTCCTCCTGATAATCTTCTCCATGACTTTGCATACTATACACGTCAGTGACACTGGTCTGTAATTTAGTGCCTCTTTTCTGTCTCCTTTTTTAAAAATAGGAACTACATTTGTGGTCTTCCATACCTCAGGTAGTTGCCCAGTTTCAAGGGATGTGTTGAAGATTGTGGTTAATGGCACACACAGTATATCTGCTCCCTCCCTGAGGACCCACGGGAGATGTCCGGTCCCATTACCTTTGAGGTATCAAGGTCACTTAGCAGCTTCTTCACCTCCTCCTCAGTTGTGTGCATATCATCCAGCACTTGTTGGTCTATTCCCTGTTGGTGTTCCCCTCTGACCTGTCTTCCCCCAGTCCTTCATGTATCCACTGTGAATACTTCCTTAAATCTCCTGTTGAGCTCCTCGCATACCTCTTAATCGGTTCTTGTGAGTTCCTCACCTTCTTTCCTCAGCCTGATCACCTGATTTTTGATTGTTGTCTTTCTCGTAATGTGGCTAAACAGCAGTTTCGGGTCAGACTTGGCATTCGATGCAATGTCGTTTTCGTACTGTCGCTGGGCCTCCCTCCTTATCTCTGCATATTCGTTTCTGGCTCTTCGACTGATCTCCTTGTTTTCCTGGGTCCTTTGCCTTCTATACCTCTTCCTTACTCTAATGCAGTTAGTTTTTGCCTCCCTGCACTTTTGGGTAAACCAAGGACTCGCTTTGGTCTTTCCGTTGTTTCTGTTGCCCTTGGGAGCAAACCTTTCCTCTGCCTCCTTGCATTTTGTTGTTACATACTCCATCATTTCATTTCCTGACTTTCCTACCATTTCTCTGTCCCACTGCACCTCCCGCAGGAAGTTCCTCATACCTGTGTAGTCCCCTTTTATAGTTTGTCTTTTCCCCTTCGACTCCTGTTACCCTCTCCACTTGCAACTCTACTATGCAATCAAAACTCAGGACTACGTGGTCACTAGCTCCGAGTGGCCTCTCATATGTGGTGTCATCAATGTCTGAGCTACTCAGGGTGAACCTAAGGTCCAGTCTTGCTGGTTCATCCTCCCCTCTCTCTCTGGTAGTGTCCCTGATGTGTTGATGCACGAGGTTTTCCAGTACCACATCCATCATCTTGGTTCTCCATGTTTCGAGGCCCCTGTGAGACTCCAGGTTTTCCCAATCTATCTCCCTGTGGTTGAAATCACCCACAACCAGTAACTTTGCTCTGCAAGATTGAGTTCTTCGTGCCACCTCAGTCAGTGTGTGCGCCATCGCTCTGTTGTTCTCATCATATTCCTTTCTTGGCCTCCTGCAGTTCTGTGGTGGGTTATACATCACTGCAATGACTACCTTATGTTCCCCAGATTAAGTTGTACCTGCTATGTAGTCCCTTTCTCCAATCTCGTCCATGCCTTCCATTTCCTCAAAACTCCATTGGTTTTTTATGAGCAGTGCAACCCCTCCTCCCCCTCTGCTCCTTCTGTTTTTCCTCAGGATCTGATATTCCGGTGGGAAGACTTCGTCTATTATTGTCTATTATTGTGTGTGTGTCTGTGTGTGTGTGTACTCACCTAATTGTAGTTGCAGGTGTGTGTGTGTACTCACCTAGTTGTACTCACCTAGTTGAGGTTGCAGGGATGGAGTCCAAGCTCCTGGCCCCGCCTCTTCACTGGTCGCTACTAGGTCACTCTCCCTGAACTGTGAGATTTATCATACCTCTGCTTAAAGCTATGTATGGATCCTGCCTCCACTACATCGCTTCCCAAACTATTCCACTTCCTGACTACTCTGTGGCTGAAGAAATACTTCCTAACATCCCTGTGATTCATCTGTGTCTTCAACTTCCAACTATGTCCCCTGGTTGTTGTGTCCCATCTCTGGAACATCCTTTCTTTGTCCACTTTGTCAATTCCTCTCAGTATTTTGTATGTCCTTTTCATGTCCCCCCTATCTCTCCTGTCCTCCAGTATCGTCAGGTTGATTTCCCTTAGCCTCTCCTCGTAGGACATACCTCTTAGCTCTGGGACTAGTCTTGTTGCAAACCTTTGCACTTTCTCTAGCTTCTTTACGTGCTTGGCTAGGTGTGGGTTCCAAACTGGTGCCACATACTCCAATATGGTCCTGACGTACACGTGAGTGTATTTGTGTGTGTGAAAAATGTGCCCTGACTGTTAATGCATACAAAATTAATTTTTGCAATAACGTATTTCCATTACTGTCTCTTTCTGATGATCATTCTATAATATATTAATATTCTATCTAAGGTTCCATCATGAATACAATTTTTCTAATGATTAGTGCTAAGAAACAATCACAGAAATATGAATAAATTTTTTGCTAATTAGAATAATTTTTTTTGCAGTATTTGATATCCTTTCACTTATTTTACTCAGGAGAACTATTGTGTTGCTGTTATGTCCGTTGGACCTAATTGCTCATTCAGCATGTTTCTGATATTTATACGTATATTAATGATATAAACTTCTGTTAATATTTATATGCTGATTTTCGCTGATTACCATTTTCAGGTGAGAGCTGAGCTGCCAGACGGTTCTGTTGCTGCTGGTGTTCCTGTAGAGGTGTGTGCAGCTGGTCGGTGCAACAACATGACCACAGCACCAGATGGTCTCTTCACAATAGTCTTACCAGACTACACTGCCAGTCGCGTCATTGTACGTGTAGACTTGTTTCATGAATAATGTATATCCCAGTCAGTTATATATAGAACAATGTTTTAATTAATATTCCCTATATTTTAACTTAAATTAGGGTTATCCTTAATATCAACCCTAGTGTAAATTTGTCATGATTCTTGGCAGGAAACGCCATTCAACTGAGTGAGGATAATTAAAACTGTATTTCACAAGTGCATCACCAGTCACGAATATTTAATCTAAAACAAATTTGAAATATGTTGTATTCTGGAAAATATAAACTTGGCAGTCTCATAGTCCAGAATATTGATCATAATCTTAAAGGTAAAAATATTTTTCAACAACATGCAGCATGAGTTCTTTGTCAGGCAAAAATTAACTAGATGTTGGACAAATGTATACATGAGTTAGATTTGTGCTGGACCTTTTTGTATAAGATCTTGTCACCTTGTCTAAGTGAGGCGTCACCACAGTGTTAACACAGAAAACGTGAGCCTCTTTCATCTACTTCCTATTCCTCTAACGATATATGTGCAGGTACATAAAAACGCTTAGGTATCATTTCCAACTTTCACTGTGGTATTTTCTTCATATTTGCAAGTGGTTTTTAACAGTTTACAAACTGCAACCAGAGGGCATCGAACCCATGTTATTTCAGCCTGCCTCGGGGAACCAAGTCAAAATCCACGATATTCAAACAACACGACCATCAGTCCTAGAAACATCGTGTAGCCAGTAACACAGGGCATGTTAGCCAGTAGCACAGGGCATGTTAGCCAGTAGCACAGGGCATGTTAGCCAGTAGCACAGGGCATGTTAGCCAGTAGCACAGGGCATGTTAGCCAGTAGCACAGGGCATGTTAGCCAGTAGCACAGGGCATGTTAGCCAGTAGCACAGGGCATGTTAGCCAGTAGCACAGGGCATGTTAGCCAGTAGCACAGGGCATGTTAGCCAGTAGCACAGGGCATGTTAGCCAGTAGCACAGGGCATGTTAGCCAGTAGCACAGGGCATGTTAGCCAGTAGCACAGGGCATGTTAGCCAGTAGCACAGGGCATGTTAGCCAGTAGCACAGGGCATGTTAGCCAG